>NW_026322993.1:0-397 GCF_001194135.2 Octopus bimaculoides
ACATACATACATACATACATACGTGCATACATACATACATACATACATACTCAAGCAGACAAGAGTAGGGCAAAAAGAAAAAATAGAAGCACAAATTAATACGTGGGTACAGAATAAATATGGATATCTATGAGTATATGTATGTGTTGTGCATGTATGTGCATATGAATAAGTGTTTATATGTACATTTATGTACATTTAAATATATGTGGTACCTGAAGAATTCAATGTCTTTATAGTTGCAGAAGTTCCTTTGCTCTGATCTGTCTCCAGATTCCATTCTCTGAGATAAAACTCTTATCATTGACAGACAATAAACCTTCCAATAGATAGATAGTTAAGTAGGCATGTAGATAGATAGACAGACAGACAGACAGACAGACAGACAGACAGACAG
>NW_026322994.1:0-391 GCF_001194135.2 Octopus bimaculoides
ACTTTGAAGGTGTAAATGAAACAACTGGATAAACAGTAATTTGATATGTTTGTATGTATGATTAGCAAATGTTTAACTGATTACCTCAGCACAACACTACTGTAGATTAGAATATTCAGAGCAAGACTCTATAAAGTTCAAGTAAAGCCTACAATAAACTACTGCTCTCACTTCTGGAATGGTGCTGCTGCTACACACGCAGACATACGGGACCGTGTCCAGAGAAAAAGCATTCGACTGGTTGGTATTCAATCGTTCACTGACACACTTCAGCCTCTGGTCCACAGGTGTACTGGCTCCTCTCTCTCTATCGCTCCTGTAATGATCTCTGTTTCTCGGAGCTGGCTGGTCCCGTACCTCCTCCAATTAAACATTTCCAAGCCATTCCTCT
>NW_026322995.1:0-277 GCF_001194135.2 Octopus bimaculoides
AAAGATCCTGCAAATGGACAGAGATTTAGAGATGTGTTACTTGAAGCCTTCAATGAAATAGAAAGGGATATAGCATCACATAATGTGGAAGAAAATTAGAGGTTTCTACGGGACAACCTTCTGAGAGCCACTGACCAGATATGTGGATGGTGCAAAGTCTCCTCTTGACCCAAAGTAACGTGGTGGTGGAACAATGTGGTTGACAGGGCTATTAGACGAAAGAAACAGCTTGGAAGGACTGGAAGAACAGAGATAGCAGGGAATTGTATCAGACTGC
>NW_026322996.1:0-409 GCF_001194135.2 Octopus bimaculoides
CATCATTATCATCATCATCATCATCATCATTATCATCATCATAATCATCAGCATCATCATCATGCTCTTTCGTTTTCCATATGCTAGCCGTTCTTATATTCAGCAGGCAGCCTTGGTACCAACAGCAACAGCAACAGCAACAGCAACAACATGCGGCATTGTCGTCCATTATTTTAGACTATATTTTACTACAAACAATAAACAATGATTGTTTAGTTTATATTATTTGATTTGTTTATATTTCACTCTTATTTTAATGAACATCTATTATTTCGGCATTTCATTCTACTTTCCTAACCAAAATCCCTGCCCTCTTCCTTGTTTTTCTCCGCTTCCATCTGTTTATCCACCTCCTCCACCTTCACCACCTCCTCCCCTTCACCTCCTCCCCTTCACCTCCTCCTCCTCC
>NW_026322996.1:442-1411 GCF_001194135.2 Octopus bimaculoides
CTACTACTACTACTACTACTACTACTACTACTACTACTACTACTACTACTACTATCACCGCCACCGGCACCACTGCAGCTGCTGCTCTACAAATTCCAGTTTTCGTTTATTGTTACATATAGACACACCCTCGCACTTTGGCAATGTATACATGTCAAACTATACATACATACACACACACACACACACACATCCATACATCATACATACATACATACATACATACATGTGCATATATATATATATATATATATACATACAAACATACATATATATAATATAAAATATATATGCACCTTGATAAAGTAGATATATCCGAGTATGTATGTATGAATGTATGTACGTATGTATATATGTATGTGTGTATGTATGTATAGATGCATGCATGTATATATGTATGTAGGTAGTTATGTATCTGAATGAATAAAACATTTTGCGTACAGTACAGCATTAGTCGAAAGACAAAAAATGAAATAAAATCATGTACAATTGAGTTAAATAAAGTAGAGTATCAACGTTATTACATTGAAGAATATTTTGTCTAGCACCTGAGAATGCTTGTGCTGGCATCTTGATCCGTAAGTAAAACGGGACAATATTAAATCGTATACATAAATACATACATACATACATACATACATACGCGGAATGCTCGAAATGAGGAGTAGATAGAGAGCAGACAACTGATGAAGGGTCGTTTCTCTGTGTTTGTCCTGTTTTCCATTTTTCCTCATTTTCGTATTTCACTCGTCTCTACCTCGTTTGTTTGTGTATTTCATCTTATTTGCAGCGTCGGTGACGTCCTGTACCCATATATGCGCTACATATATATATATATATATATATATATATATATGTAACAGAAATATGTTTCAAAAAGAAAATAGAAACTACACATGGAAGAGATATTGAGAAAGTAAGAACAAAAAAGCGAAAATGCACATTGGATATCATATACATATATATGTA
>NW_026322996.1:1501-2140 GCF_001194135.2 Octopus bimaculoides
GACGCTCTTCCGATCTTATATATATATATAGCGCAATGTATAAGCAATGTATCATTGCTCATATTAATTCCCTGGTCAAGGACTTGGAGTAATACTGATAGCAATATCTGGTCTGTATATCTTGGCTTATAATTGTGGTCTAATAGTATGCGCATATATAGGTGTGCGTGTACGTATGCTGATATGGATGCTTGTATGTATGCATGTATGTGTATATATATTAACCATGACACACAGATGGCTACATTATATATATATATATATGTATGTATATTATATACAATACATACATGTGTGTGTGTGTGTGTGCGTGCGTATGTGTGTGTGTGTGTGTGTGTGTAAAAAGGTTGAATTAGATTCGTCCTTTAATTTGGAGGCTTCCAAAAAAAGATTCCTAACATAGATTCTTCATATTCTGCGGGTAGCTTACTGGCGTAAAATTGTGAATGTGAAAATAATACTTGTATATGGTGTGCTGTGAAATTATGGAAAGAAATCCCATAGAACTCAACAATTTTGATAAAAATGGAGAATATCTTAAAATATACAAGAGAATTTTAACTCATGCAGACGATCGTTTCGTACAGCAATATTAAAACCATGCAAATTCATGGTTTTCTGTTTGATTGTGCATTTACT
>NW_026322996.1:4541-5485 GCF_001194135.2 Octopus bimaculoides
ATATATATATATATAAATATACATGCATATATATCGAAATTATATGTAATTAGCTGATGCAAATCCTTTCTTTTTATAATTTTATTTATTTTTTTTTTTGTGATTGATCTTCTTGTTATTGTTGTCAATGCTGGATTCCAAAGCCAAACACCTATTTTTTGTTCGCTTTTTCTTTTATTTCTTTCGTACTATGGATTAAAGTATATGGAAATTATTGATTTACTCATACATAGACACCCACCCCCATACCTGTGTGAGCGTGGGTATGTGCGTGGGCGGGGGCGTGAAATATCTTCGCATGTTTATTTAAATCGATAAACACACACATACGTATGCAAGTGTACGGATGTATGAACACACACACACACATATACAAGTGTGTGTGTGTGTGTGTGTGTGTGCATATATACATAGACATTTTTAAATATATATATATGTGTGTGTGTGTATATATATATATACATATCATTAGATATATATATATATACCCCTGTCGCTATTAATTATGTATATGTATAAACGGATAGATAGATAGATAGATACATTTCTTTTATTAGCCACACAGGGCTCAACGAAGACGGGACAAATACAATGTGGAGCTTTTCTTTTTGGGAGGGGGAAGAGAAGAAAAAAAGGGATCGTAGGAAGGAAAAGTGGGGAGTTCGATCAAAAGGGATCGAAAAATAAAAAACAAAACAAAAAGATAGATAGATAGATAGATAAACATATAGATAGATAGACACTTATATGTGTGTCATATCACATAGTTAAGTAATAGTCGATTGCATAATAAACTTTACTATCATTACGAGTCACACTAGAATCATCGAATGCATAGCTGTCTTTCTTTGGAATATTTTAAAAGAATAACATTTTAGTAACACCTGCATACATACATAGGTGCTTTCATGTATGTATATCTGTATAACTATACATATATATAT
>NW_026322997.1:0-311 GCF_001194135.2 Octopus bimaculoides
ATATATATATATATATATATATATATATATATAGACGCCCACACATATTCATAAAATCCCATATTATGTAGATGTATATATATACGAGTGTGTATGTATATATATATATCTATATACATTTATATACATATATATATGTATATATATATTCACACATATATATATGTATATATACACACATATATATATGTATGTATACATACACGCATTTTATACATATATACATATATATACATACAAACATATACGTACATATATATATATATATACATATCTGTGTATGTATATATATATATATATATATATATATA
>NW_026322998.1:0-204 GCF_001194135.2 Octopus bimaculoides
TGGGACACGAAACTCAGCTTGCGAAGACTTATTGGGGCAAGCAAAAGCGATATTGTGATGATACCTGTGCCCAGCGTCGCCTTTCTGGCACTTCTGCCCGTGGCATGTGTAAGGATTTTCGAACAAGATCGTTTCCAGTGCCGCTGGACTGGCTCATATATATATAAACATACATATATATATACATACATATATATATATACA
>NW_026322999.1:0-348 GCF_001194135.2 Octopus bimaculoides
ATGGTTTTAGACGTCAATAAGAAGTACTCCAGGTTCCGAAAAAAAACCGACTGCCCTTGTCCGTTACGAGCATAGGCAGCCACCAACCTGAAGGACTGCTTACTTTCATGTGTCACATCTAGGACGACCAGCCTACCTTCTGGGTCCAGAAAGACAGTACGAATCTGTAACTCCAAGTCCTCCTTAAAAAGAACCACCACGCCTGCACCTCCCCTCCGGCACGGCGAAATAAATTTCTCGTAGCCATTGAGGAGGGGCAAGAACGCCCCAGGTCCTTCCAACTTGGACTCGGTGATCGCAGCCACATCTATTCTATGTGAAATGAGGTCGTCCAGAAAACAAGCTTGT
>NW_026323000.1:0-646 GCF_001194135.2 Octopus bimaculoides
TAACTTTCTTTGATAATTCTATCTGTATCTAATTTCGAAGGACAAATAGATTGCAAGTAAAATTTGTTGTGTATCCTTTGAGACCTAGGTGTGAAAGGTTCTGTTCGGTCTTCATTAGTAAGGATTGGCTCGACTTCGGTAGATTCCGAAATTAATTCTCTGTCAGTATAAATGTTTTCACCATAAAAATCTGTGAATGATTTAGCAGATCGCTAATGTGTATACAGAAAATTGACGTAGACAACAGTGTGCAATGTTTTATCAAAAAGGAAAACTATAATTGTCACTGAATATGACTAGGGTGTTAGAAACACCCATATTCCTGGAAATAAGAGCTAAAAAAACTCTAATGCTGTAGTCAAAACATAATTTTATACATATACACTGGCAGGGACTATAATTGCCCGAAAACACCGATCGAGAATTCCCTATTATAAATATATATTTATATCGCATGGTAGTTGGATGTTAAGCGTTTGCTGTAGCACTGTTTTTAATATTGTGCGCTCTTGTCCATTTTACACATATCGATAATATCGATCGTGTATATTTTTGATTTCTGTTTTCAGACTGTACTTTTGATAAATATGCAAACGCACAGACAAATACATTCACACACACACACTTATAGACACACACACACACA
>NW_026323001.1:0-275 GCF_001194135.2 Octopus bimaculoides
GTATATATATATGCATACATATACATATACTACATATGTATATGTTTGTATGTATGTATGTATGTATGTGTTTGTATGTATGTATGTGCGTGTGTATGTATATGTTCAAACAGTTTCATATATCGTTAGTAAAATCAATGACATAAAAGTAGCGAACTTGACGTGGGGAGTGGAAAATCCAACGTTTCGGACAGTGTCCTTCTTCAGGAAATTTTGAAATGAGAGAAATTAATGAAAAACATCAGAATTATACGTCCTCCACGTTAAAAAAAAAA
>NW_026323003.1:0-233 GCF_001194135.2 Octopus bimaculoides
CATACATATATATATATACATATATACATACATACCTATATATATATATATACACACACACACACACACACACAGATATATATGCATATACATAAAAATATGCATATATATATACATATATATACAGATATATGCATATATATATTCATATATATACATGGATATATATACATATATATACACATATATATACAGATATATGCATATATATATTCATATATATACCTAGATAT
>NW_026323004.1:0-908 GCF_001194135.2 Octopus bimaculoides
TTTTCACCTAGCAAGACTTATCGTAGATGGCGTAATAAGTCACAACCGGATAAGGTCGGGTTATACTGCTAGTATATAATATATGTAATATATATGTAATATATATATGTAATATACATATGTAATATATATTGATGCGACCACCGAAAATACAAATTAATGTTATATCCCTATCTCCTGAGCTGGGTTTTGAAACCGTATTCTGGTTGTTGAGGGTAATGGTATTTCTTTTGTCTTGTCAACAACCACAGCTATTTTTAGCATAGGAGTGATCGCTGACCCTTTCCGGTCACCAAAAGTTCAGAAAAACAAGTGAGGAATTGTACTGAACTGACCCAGCTTTGGGAGGGGGTAAGGTAGCACTGTAAAGCTACGGTACTTGTGATAAACAAAGAATTGGCGCAAACGGTTGGCCAGAGGAGTTGGCATCAAGGAGTTGGCTGAAGCAGTTGGCATCAGGCAGTTGGCCAGTCGAGTTGGCCAGGGAGTTGGATGAAGTGAAGATGTCCAGTAGTTGGATGAAGAACGAGAGCCAGTGAAGATGAACAGTGATAAGTCTGACAGAGAGAGGCTGAGAGAGAGGGCCTATGGTCAGCAGGTACGAGTCAGCAGAAATGCAGAGTCTCAGAGAGAGAGGGACAGAGAGATGGAACTGTTGCGGCAGGCAAAAGAAAGTAGTAGGCTACTTTGGTCAGTTCTTGTGAGAGCTTTGAAGGAAAGGAAATTATTACGGCAAAGGTTTGTGTAAATATTCTTCCAAGAAAAATGTACTTGTTGTTACATGTGTTAAAAGAACTGTTAACTGTGATGTTAACTTAAAAGAGAAAGAAAGAAAGAACTCTGTTTGATATAAAAAGGAAGAAAACAAAGAAGTAAAAGAACTTTTAATGGACTTGATGTACGAACTC
>NW_026323005.1:0-675 GCF_001194135.2 Octopus bimaculoides
GTGTAGCAAAATAATTGAGATTCAGATGAATTATGTACTGAAGTTGAGGCACCAAAAATTAGTGTGGTATTATCCGTACAGTTTCAAAATACGTTGAATAAAATGAAAATAAGCAACAGGATATCCAGAGGTGATGCAGTACGATCATTTCAAACAACCCCATTCAATTGAACAATGCAATCATGACATCAATTTAAATGCAGAGCTATCCTCAGCTGCATAAAAAATAAATAGAATTATTTAATGAGTTGGACACATTTGTATAATTTTACCTAAATCCTCTCAGAGGGTAAGAAGACAGACAAAGTCCAGGCTGTTTTTTCACTTCAGCTTCTCAGACAGGCAGAAACAGATCTGTGCACACAGCACACATAAATACATAAACATATACACACACATATGTATACATACATGCTTGTGTGTGTATGTTAATTAAAATATTCAGTTGTTGAATGTTTATTTTATCTCAACAGAAATAAATCTGTATTTTTTTTGACATAGCCTCTATATCTTACACTGTTGTTTCCATATAATTTCAGAACATCAGATGCCATTGATTTAACAGAAGAAACATGCTCAGTATTTACCATTTTATTGAAGACTTAAAGAAAATATTATACAAAAGAGAAGTAGGACATTGTTTCTGCAAATCTGTCGTAGAATTCCTGTGAAACA
>NW_026323006.1:0-487 GCF_001194135.2 Octopus bimaculoides
TTCTAGCAGCTACACTTTGAGCGCACCCACCCCCACTACTAACTTGGTCGGCCAGATAGCTTCCGCTATCTGGGCGATACGAGCCTGGTGTAGCCATCTGGTTTCACCAGTCCTCAGTCAAATCGTCCAACCCATGCTAGCATGGAAAGCGGACGTTAAACGATGATGATGATGATATATATATATACGTACAGGTATATATATATATATACATACATACATAGAGGTGTATATATACATAAGTACAATACATACATAGATACAGATATAAATATACATATATATATATATATATATATACATATAGATATATACATACATATACATACATACGGATATATACATACATATAGATAGATATATACATACATACAGATATATATATATATATATATATATACATACAGATATATATATACATACATACACACATACAGATATACATACATACAGATATATATATATACATACATACAGATATATATAT
>NW_026323007.1:0-284 GCF_001194135.2 Octopus bimaculoides
GACGATGATGACGATGATGATGATGATGATGATGATGATAACGACGCGGATGAGGATCTGGATAATACATATGAAGATGCGGATGATAAAGATGAAGAGGATAAAAAGCAATGGAGTACTGTTATCATTATGATGTGGAAGACAATGATGATGATGATGATGATGGGAAAGAAGGAGGATTATGATGACAAGGCAAAGGAATTACGATAACGATGGAGATTATATTGTTGGAGAAGATGATGATTCCGACGACGACGACGACGACGATGGTGATGATGATGAAA
>NW_026323008.1:0-355 GCF_001194135.2 Octopus bimaculoides
GGTGCTCCAGCTTGGCCGCAGTCAAATGACTGAAACAAATAAAAGAATAATACTAATAAGGAGTAAATATTCAGAAGTGAATATCTATGTAGACATTATTATTCTTATTACTATCTGCGGTAATTATGAATAGTTGATAATAACAACAATAATAATATAGGCGGTTGCAGGCCTTAAATAGCATTAGATAGCTATAGAATTAAAATTCAAAATTTTATATCTACCTTAAGGGCACACAAGGTGCCTACCTGCTAGAAAAAGGAGCTAAATATTTTTGCTCCTTATTAGTATATTCACAGTGAAGCTGTTCTGATTTTGACGCAAAACAATTCAGAACGCCAGCAGACTTCAACGT
>NW_026323009.1:0-797 GCF_001194135.2 Octopus bimaculoides
AAAAATATATAAAATAAAAAATAATACATATACATAAAACGTACAATTTTAAAAAGCATATATTCCAATGAAATACAAATATATCTAATCTGAGTTAAAAGTATACATAAAACGTAAGATATATATATTTTTTTGTTTTTATAACAGAATACAAAAGGTCTAAAAGTTAAAATAAACTGACTAAAAAATCAAAATACCAGACCTACTAGACAAATAATATGAAGATAGAATAAAATAAAATAATTGTCCACCAACTAAAAATTTTAACTGACGATTAAAATACTTTTTAAATAATTTAAAACCATTCAAAAAGTAAAAGTAGTACAAAATGTATTTTAAAAATATATATATATTTGAAATGGTCTTTTCCTTCCCTCAACAGGCACAAGTTCATAATAAAGCCGTCTTCCACAGGTAAAAGTCCTGGGACCCACAAGCTGGCTGGGTCAATTACAAATTGTGGTCTAAGGGAGTTAATCCCTTGCTCTTAACCCTTCTTTGTCCATGTGTTCAATAACTAGCCACGAGGTCATTTCTTCCTCCACTTTGAAGGGAAGTTATAGGCCATCAGCCTTTAGGGTCTGAAGAGACATTGTAAAGCTAAGAAGAACTTTATGGACATGAAACCTTGAATAACTCCATAGATTGACTATAACTATCTTCCTATAATTACTCTAATGCTCTATAACTTAGAATGTGCTTCTCTTTCAAATTTATGATCTACTGACAATTAACATATGCAATTTACTCCATTCACTAAATTTATATATATGTATATATATATATATATATATATA
>NW_026323010.1:0-474 GCF_001194135.2 Octopus bimaculoides
TACATAGAATATACATATATACATCAAACACGTATCATTATAATATATATTTCTTTCCTCAGTGTGTATGAAAAAAGTTCATTTTGTTCACGTTTTTTTTACGTCCTGTACCTATATATGCATGCATATATACATATATATGTAGGTATGTACATATATGTGTGTATATATGCATATATACATGTTATTTATATTATATATACGTATATATATATATATACATATACATACATATATATATAAATATATTTATATACAGTCCATTATATATATATAAATACATACATATATATATAAATAGATAGATAGATAGATAGATAGATAGATAGATAGATAGATAGATAGATAGATAGATAGATATGCATACATATATATACACATATATATAATAATAAATGGAGCAAAACGCATATAAACATAAGTTTTGTTTATATGCATTTTGCTCCATTTATTATTATTCTTCATATCTACTCA
>NW_026323011.1:0-204 GCF_001194135.2 Octopus bimaculoides
ATAAAACATAAATGAAAACTGGCGCCCCCGTTTTAAAATAGATCCAATACATGTAATTCAAAGAAACTTATCCCATATTCAGTCACTCCGATTTTGTTTGATAAATGCATTAAGGTGACAGCATGAAAACCTCCACCATCTATACGCCTATTAAATGAGTAACTAGTTCATTATATCGCTGAAACCAACGATAAATCCGTAAAC
>NW_026323012.1:0-450 GCF_001194135.2 Octopus bimaculoides
ATTATTATTATTATTATTATTATTATTATTATTATTATCATTATCATAAAACTTCATTGTTAACAGCCGACCAACATTTAACAACAGACGATAATTAACATTTACTTAGAACTACCAACAACTGCCAACGACTGCCTACTTATCCATAACAGGTAACTGGTGTGAGCCGCTAACAATAACGATAACTATCAGATAATTACTATTAATAACAATCAGGAGTGAATTACTGCTGTTTCTTTGTCTTTCTTTTATTTATTTGACTCTATTTTCTATTCAATTATTTACAGTTTATTGTATTACTTTCGTTATAAAAAAAAAAAAAATGACTGAAATTGCTATCCTGTTATTTTCTACCTATCTATATCTTTCTGTGTCTTTCTCTTTATCACACCATACTCTCTCATGTATGAGTGGAGGCGCAATGGCCCAGTGGTTAGGGCAGCGGACTCG
>NW_026323013.1:0-461 GCF_001194135.2 Octopus bimaculoides
CAAGATTGTTGCCTACAGAACTCGGGAGCACAATCTTTTGATAATCATCCACATACCATTACACATTATTGGAGCATCTAAATTCCTTAGCAGCATGATTGGCGTGCCAACTTTCAGATGCAGTTCGTGAGCTGGTAGTTCTGTGGGTCCCCCCTTTTGTCAGATTTGTCATGGGCTGGCTGGTCTATCTCAGATACATGGGAAGCTGGATTGAATTTTTCATCAACACAGGGGAGCCAAAATAAATTTTTTCAATGTCCAAGGGAAGCCAAATTGCGAAAAAGGTTGAGAAATGCTGATCTATAACGATGGCTTTTATTTAGGTACATTGTAAAAGTAATTACAATGCTTAATATAAAGAAAAGCATGTTTTTTCAAGCAAATACAGTTAGAAAAAATATTTACCATTTCAGTCATCACTAAAAACAAAGCTCATCAATTTTTGAATGAAATAATAATTT
>NW_026323014.1:0-240 GCF_001194135.2 Octopus bimaculoides
ATTTATACACACGCACACACATATACATTTAGCATATATAAACACATGCACACACATACATACGTAGGAACAACTAAATTCAATGTATTAAGACAAGCCCTAATGTAATGTAAGCTTGAAGAGTTTCTAGAAAACCAGATGGTCACTATCGATCTATGTCATACAGTTTCAAGGCGAGATATTTAAGAGCTGATATTATCTATCTATCTATCTATCTATCTATCTATCTATCTATCTATC
>NW_026323015.1:0-113 GCF_001194135.2 Octopus bimaculoides
ATATATAAATACACATATATATACATATATATATATAAATACACATATATGTACATATATATATATAAATACACATATATATACATATATATATACACATATATATACATATA
>NW_026323015.1:236-492 GCF_001194135.2 Octopus bimaculoides
TATATATATATATACACATATACATACATATATATATATACATATAAACACATATACATACATATATATATATATACATATAAAG
Source organism: Octopus bimaculoides (assembly GCF_001194135.2). Taxonomy (NCBI): domain Eukaryota; kingdom Metazoa; phylum Mollusca; class Cephalopoda; order Octopoda; family Octopodidae; genus Octopus; species Octopus bimaculoides. The sequence continues at coordinate 322 of NW_026323015.1, forward strand.
ATACTTATATTTATGCATATATATAAAGATACATATATCTATGCATATTTATTTATATATCTATACATATTTATTTATATACATATATATACATACATGTACATATATATATATATACATGTATATATACATATATACACACATATATACATATACATACATGTATATATA
>NW_026323016.1:0-545 GCF_001194135.2 Octopus bimaculoides
ATATAATATAGATACACACATGTATGTATTATAAATATACTTATGCATATTCATGCATTCGTACACTTATGTATATATGTGTGTGTACATATATATATATACGTATATCTATCTATCTATCCATCTATCTATCTATATATGTATATATAAATATACTCATATATACATATGTGTATGTATGCATGTATACATACATACACACACATATATATGTGTGTGTGTGTGTGTGTGTGTGTGTGTGTGTGTGCATGTGTGTGTATGTGATCGTCTGTATACAAATCGCGTGTTTGATTTAAGTCTACTATACTGCTGTAGACAATATTCAGTATTATGGAGAGCATCACCACCTATTAATCTCTTCCTTGCAGGCCTTCCTGTAAATGGATTTACACCTATTACACCAAAGCCACGTTGTCTTTATGTTGGAATATATAGAACTTACAGAAAATATTCTTGTGTTTAGAAAAGAGATAGCGGAGGAGAAATTTCGTTCGCACAAAAATAGGCACAACAAAACACAGACACTCAGATACATACATACATAC
>NW_026323017.1:0-344 GCF_001194135.2 Octopus bimaculoides
ATTGACAGTCACAAAAAAGAAAATAATCAAATGTATAAACAACTCTAGAAATCATGCAAGGGAGTTAACTCCATTTAAATTACCTATTAGCTATTTCTGGGCAGTTTCCATGAGCAGTATTACTGATAATCACTATGAGTATTACTCCATTGACTCTGTCTGTCTGTGTCTTTCTCTGATTATATATACATATATAACAAGAATAGATATTCACTGAATGAAAACAGAGCTCACTCTGAGCTTGTCTTCCCTTATGAGTTGCTATTGTGAAACAGTGGTTAGGGATAGAATATAGTCTCACCGTCATTCTGAAAATCCAGGAACTGCAATTGTGGAGAGTATGT
>NW_026323018.1:0-113 GCF_001194135.2 Octopus bimaculoides
GAGAGAGAGAGAGAGAGAGAGACGGATATAGGGAGACTGACACAAAGAGAGAGATGGATAGATGGAGACTGACAGAGAGAGAGAGAGAGATGAATAGAGGGAGACTAACAGAC
>NW_026323018.1:457-569 GCF_001194135.2 Octopus bimaculoides
AGATGGATAGAGGGAGACTGACAGAGAGAGAGATGAATAGAGGGAGACTACCAGACAGATAGAGAGATGGATAGAGGGAAACTGACAGACAGAGAGAGGGATAGAGGGAGAC
>NW_026323019.1:0-249 GCF_001194135.2 Octopus bimaculoides
CGAATAATTGCACACTGGCCATAAAGACGGGGACTAAAAATTGAACACTGACCATAAATCGGGGACCAAAAAAATTGCAGACTGGCCATATAGACGGGGACCAAAAATCGCACACTGGCCATAAAGTCGGGCACCAATAATTGCACACTGGGGTGCGGGACGAGCGTGTCGGCATACGCGGAGGATATCACCGTCATAACGTCTAGCCACGAGCACATCGAGCATGTCGGCGAGACGCTGAAAGACTAC
>NW_026323020.1:0-307 GCF_001194135.2 Octopus bimaculoides
TATAGCCTCAAGCCGACCAAAGCCTTGTGAGTGGATTTGGTAGACAGAAAAGGAAAGAAGCCCGTCGTATATATGTGTGTGTGTGCGTGTGTGCGTATGTATGATTGTCTGTTCATATTACCTATGTGCTTATTTATCTGTATGTCTATCTGTTTACATTCATATCCATTTACCTACATGCATATGCATATACATATACATATACATATACGCAGACATATACGTATATACATATACATATACGTATATACATATACATATATACACATACACGCACACACACACACACACACACACACACACACAC
>NW_026323022.1:0-137 GCF_001194135.2 Octopus bimaculoides
GTTGATTTTGCTGTCAATGTTATGATGAGTCATTCTGTAGTTTCAAAAACTTGTAGAATATTAAATCGCATACAGACCTATACACATACACACATTGCTATAGACATATGCATATACATATACACAGACATATGTAC
>NW_026323022.1:147-513 GCF_001194135.2 Octopus bimaculoides
CACACATTGCTATAGACATATGCATATACATATACACAGACATATGTACACACACACACACACGTACACATACAGAAAAAGACATCTGCATACAGAAGTATATGAACACATATACACAGACGTACAGAGGCACCTGTACATATACACAGATACAAATATGCACATACACACACTGATGTAGACATACGCATATACACACACACTTATATGCACACTAACATATAAAGTTGTATGTACATATGCGCACTTAGGTAAATGTATGCATACACACACATATATATGCTGACATATGTACGTACACATACGTATGTATGTATACACTCACATACATACACAGTTGCAGAGATCAGAACATATATCATATAT
>NW_026323023.1:0-261 GCF_001194135.2 Octopus bimaculoides
AGAAGGTTTGAAAATGCAAAGGACTTTTAGAGATGTTTATTGACTTGACCGGTTTCACTTTTTCAGAAAGAGAGTGTCAAAAGTAAAATGTAAAGCTTTGTATAAGCTTTAGTAAGTACTGGTTGACACAAATGTATTAAATACAGTTATACATTCTTTGATAATGATAAGAAAATGTTAAAAACAGTTTACACGAAAATATTCAAGAATATAATCAAGAACGGGACTACAATAAGTATTCTGAGTTCAATAAAAATTATG
>NW_026323024.1:0-237 GCF_001194135.2 Octopus bimaculoides
GTATGTATGTATGTATGTATGTATGTGTGTGTGTGTATATCTTTTTTTGTCCGTCCCCCCGCCATCGCTTGACAACCGATGCTGGTATGTTTATGTACCCATAACAAGAGCACAATACGCAGCCCGGTCCGGGGATCCAACTGACAATCTTACGATCGTAAGCTCGACGCTCTAACCACTGAGCCATATATATTTTTTCCTACCTATATTCTTCTAACTACTTTAACTCTTTATTCT
>NW_026323024.1:247-711 GCF_001194135.2 Octopus bimaculoides
TATATTTTTTCCTACCTATATTCTTCTAACTACTTTAACTCTTTATTCTTCTATTTTATTCCTTATTAACTGTGAATTTTATTCCTTGTAAACTGTAAATCTTTCCCGTTTAAAATATTCATACCTTGTCTCTGATGACGGACATGATAGTGCACGGACATGATAACGAACCACTTGGGTTATCCCAGAAACGGCTGTAAGACTTCAAATTCATCTTACTTTAATTGAATTATTCAAAATGACTTGAGATACTCGTTCAGCGTTGGTCTTGACTTTTCCTCTAATACAATATATACATACCATAACGGAACCATGACAAAGATTCCTAGATCTAGCCTTAGCTGTGATCTTGGAACCCAATGGTCGACTAACTATAGCACTTACCCAGCGTACCTATTCGTTTAGATCACAAGGGAACTAAACCCCTCATATTCTCTCTCTCTCTCTCTCTCTCTCTCTCTCTC
>NW_026323025.1:0-352 GCF_001194135.2 Octopus bimaculoides
ACTGCTGTCTATCGAGATAGTTCAAGACTCATGTTTTCAATACCAGACTGTTTGTTTTATCAAGCAGTAGGCTTTTTTCACGAGCAGAGGTGGTCATTTTCTCAAGTTATTTATTCGTAGGCTAACTGTAAAAAGGAAAAATCTGTTTTTACCTATTTATAGAGAACTTTAAATCGGCGCAGTACAACACTGATCGAACCGATAACAGTTACTGCTTCGAGGTTTTGTATTAGAGTTAATACCTGCCCATAGGGTATGGAGACGTTGAAACAGTTATAAAAAAAACGCCTCAATGAAAATGGAATCTGAAATAAATTTGTTTCTTTCATTAATGTTTTTACTTAGTAGAGTT
>NW_026323026.1:0-2231 GCF_001194135.2 Octopus bimaculoides
TATATATAATGTACAACGGGCTTCTTTCATTACTGTCTACCAAATGTGCTCACAAGGCATTGGTTGGCTCCAGGCTATGGTAGAAAACACTTGCCCAAGGTGACGCGCAATGGAACTGAACCAGAAACCATGTGGTTGGTAAGTAAGCAATAGCGTGCCTAGCGATGCAACTACGTATTCCAAGCTGTAAATACCAGCCGATGCTCGTTTAATCGAAACTGCAGCAGTATGTACTTCACTGCTGCTATAAGCACGTACTTGCGGCGGAAACAAAAAACCTGAACATGTCAGTACGAAACAATGGCGACAAAAATAAGCTCCATAACATAAATCTGTACCCGGCGACGCAACAGCGTGCCTAGCGCCGCAAAAAACGTGCCCAAAGCCGCAACTACGTATTCCAAGCCGTGAAAACCAGCTGATGCCCGTTTATACGAAACTACGATAGTATGTGCGTCACTGATACCATAAGTACGTAATTGCGACCGAAACAATAAGCCTCAGGCCGTAAGTACGAAACAATGGCGACAAAAATAAGCTCCATAACATAAATCTGTACCCGGCGACGCAACAGCGTGCCTAGCGCCGCAACTACGTATTCCAAGCCGTAAATACCAGCTGATGCCCGTTTATACGAAAGTGCGGCAGTATGTGCGTCACTGCTGCCATAAGTACGTACTTGCGGCTAAAACAACAAACCTGAACACGTAAGTACGAAACAATGGCGACAAAAATAAACTCCACAAAGTAAATCTGTACCCGGCGACGCAACAGCGTGCCTAGCGCCGCAAAAACATGCCCAAAGCCGCAGCTACGCATTCCAAGCTGTAAATACCAGACGATGCCTGTTTATACGAAACTGCGGCAGTATGTACTTCGCTGCTGCCATAAGTACGTACTTGCGGCCGAAACAACAAACCTGAACACGTAAGTACGAAACAATGGCGACAGATAGGTTTATCTGAGGTTCACGCAGAGTGAAACTATTCTGCATGTTCCCGTTCATTGTCTGGGCATTGCTGACTTCTGAAGCTGTTGTTAGGTGTCGGACAGATTCATCTATTGGCCAAGACTATAGTGAGGATTGTCCCACCAGCCTGCTTCAATCAGGCTGGTGGGGCAGTTTTCCTTTGTCTAGTGGCTGTGGAAAAAGAGGTTGTATGGTGAACGAGGCTAAAAGCTATGAGGACAGAGGAATTCCACTTTGGTGGGGGCCTCCTTGACTTTTTAAAGTTTCAATACAAAGGAAAGGGATGGTAGAGGGGGTGTCCTGTCCCCCTGGGTGAAAATAACAAAAATCCCAAGAGCAGATGACATCATTGTAAAGTGTAGACCTGAAAATCGAAGAATAAGAGCTGGAGTGTGCAATTGTTCAGGGAGATCTTAGATGGTGAGGTTCCTTGTTTGGTCCCAGAGGTGCTTCTATATCATGAGGGTCACATCACTATCATCTTTTTTGAAACTGATCTTTTCCTTTATTTCTTTTCTTGTAAACTTGTATTTATGTGTTTTTATTGCATCATTCCTACACTTTGTCTGCTTCAGTATTGTTCATCTCCTTCAGCACTCTGATGACAAACTCATTATCAAGCTATCACATGCTAATTTAATCAGGAGCAATGTTATTTTGATGTTTGCTGACAACTCACCTCAAATCTCAAGAATCTTTCTTCAGATTCTGGCAGAATCTAGGATGGAATGTTTTCTGCAGGTCATCAATGCAAATTTCAATTCCAATTTCTTTCAGTCTTTTTGGTAGCATTTTAAGTGTGGCGCCAACCCTAACCAATTCCTACAGCAATAATTGTTGTCTTCGTCTTACGCTCTCTCCTCAGCTCTCTGGTGAGATCCTCATATTTCCCAATTTCTTAAATTTCTTTGCTATCAACCCTGCTATTACAAGGAATTGCAAAATCTATGACCTTACACATTTTTTTGTCCTCAAAATTCATGTCCGGTCTTCTTGCTTCAATAGTATGGGGAGGTCCGATAAATAAGATCCCATAATTCTTGTTCTTTGTCACTATCATTACCAGTAATCATGATAATAGTCAGTGAATTATGATGAATATGTTGGTCGTGGAGATGATAATGTTTACGAGGAGGAAACATGAAGACTTCAAAAGTAATTCCTTATTGATTTTCACAAGAATTTATTTGTTAGAAATTTCCGAAACTAGAAAAGAAAAGAAAAAATCATTGATAAAGACTAAGGAGTTCCTGATCATATA
>NW_026323026.1:2527-6818 GCF_001194135.2 Octopus bimaculoides
AAGATTCTTAGAAAGAGGGACAAAGACTAACACTGATGTATGAAATGTAGTTTTTATAATGTCAGGGACTTGTTGGTTGGAGGAGTTAACACCTCCTACTAGCATGTTATTTTCATATTTCTTGCGACCAAGGATTATATATATATATCATCATCATCGTTTAACATCCACTTTCCTTGCTAGCATGGGTTGGACAATTTGACTGAGGACTGGCAAACCGGATGGCTGCACCAGGCTCCAATCTGATCTGGCAGAGTTTCTACAGCTGGATGCCCTTCCTAAAGTCAACCACTCCGAGAGTGTAGTGGGTGCTTTATGTGCCACCAGCACGAAGGCCAGTCAGGCGGTACTGGCAATGGCTGTGTTCAAAATGGTGTTTTTTGGATGCCACCTGCACAAGAACCAGTCCAGCAGCACTGGCAACGACCTCACTCGCATGTTTTCTAACGTGCCAGTAAAGCGATGCTGGTAACAACCATGCTCAAATGGTGCTATTTATGTGCCACTGGCATGGAAGCCAGACAGCTGCTTTGGCAATGATCAAGCTTGGACAGTGTTGTTAGTGCTCCACTGGCACAGGTGCCAGTCATTGAATATGATTCAATTACGATTTCGATTTCACTTGCCCCAACAATAAGTATATATGATGCTTGGTTGGTGTTAAAAAAGGCATCCAGCCCCAGAAACCATGCCAAAGCAAACAGTAGAGCTTGGCATAGTTATCTAGCTGACCAGCAGCCAAAAGGGATGGAAGATATTAAATGATGATGGAAGGTTGCGGGGGTGGGTGGAACAAACAGAGGAAATTCAAATCAACACATAAGTGTGTGTGTGTATGTGTGTATCATTGTAAATATAGTCTATCAGCACAGTTATCTCTCTTTCATATATATAAATATATATATAATCATCATTATATATATGTATATATATATATATATATATTGAAAAAATGGGTACAGATGGCTTTTGGTGGGGATACTTAGAGCCAAAATTTGTTGAAAGGCTTTTCAACTTCACAATGCAGTTTATGGTAACTTGGTAGCTGTTTGATAGAGTCTGAAGGTTTGTGCTGTTCTGAGTTCAAATCCTGCAAAGATCAACTTTGCCATTCATCTTTCCAGGATTGATAAAGGACCAACCTAGCACCAATGTTGGTCCCTCATCTACTTTACTCTCTCACACACACACACACACACACACACACAATCAACTACATAGCTCAAATCCATGCTCTAAGCCTGGTAGGACACAAGCACTACACAAACCATTCTTCTTCCATAAAACCAAGATAACAGTTTAATAATATATTTACCATTTTTCTCACAATATTCTATGGCATCTTCTTGGGTTGCAAAATCCAGTTTCAAGTTTGATAAAGGATCAGCTCTAGAAATTCAATAAAATTGATAATATTGACACATTGTTGAATTATTATTAACATTATTATTATCGTTATTGTTGTGACTGTCTCTTTTTCCTTCTTTCTCATTCCATAAATAATATAACTAAGAGTATTATTATCCAATATGTTCTTCCCTCTGACCTGGGGTTAAACAACAACCCTTAACCTTCCTATGTGACATCCCTTCTTTGCTCCTTTAATCAATACAGCAATGCTGCTTCCTTTTCCAACCTGGCAGCTTTGTAAAACCTTCGACCACTGCATACTGTCTGCAGCCACTCTTTACCATGCCCCATCATGATCGTGTGTTATTCAACATATATGCTTCCATTTTTAAAGATGACAGGTAACCCAACCCCCCATGCCAGTCCATGTAGAAACACCATGCTGGTGCCATGTAAAAAACACCCTGTAAAGTGGCTGCCGTTAGGAAAAGCATCTGGCTTAGAACCAAGCCAGGCTGGAACCCAGTACAGCTCTGGTCAAACCATCTAACCCATGCTAGCATGCTGGCTTGGATATTTCGATGGACATCAAAGGATGAATAGGAAGAGAATGTGATTTGAGAGAGATTTGACTGCTATTTCTAAAAAATAGACTGACCATGTTGCAGCTCCTTCCTTCACTGGCCCAACATTTATAACGTTTAAAACCATTTTATAAGAACTGATGTTTGCATCAATCACTCACTGTTCCAAATCTTTTAACAAAACTCATCAAATTTTCCTTAAAAATTAGAAAGAAAATTTTTATCAGAGTTTAAAGAAGAAAAACAAAAACAGAGAATAGAAAATGAAACCACTTACGTGGAGCACCAACCCATGAGGGGATTCTCCCATCTTCCTTGAGTGTCGAATTCAATCATCCACCTTCTTGTGCCAAAGCTACCACTTTGCATGGCATTACGAGCCGGAACATAAATACGAGCCATGCGGGTCTTAATCTCTTCTTCTGGGACTCCATTTAAAGACGACACATCCACCTACAGAAGTTTAATTAAGGGTTAATGCATTAATGAGAATTTCTGAAATTCAGTCAAGCTCATATCAGACGAGAGTCAATTAAACCAACCCCACACTCCTCGTTATTCTTTTTCAGACAGGCACAACCCTAGTTGAGAAGCTTGCTTCACAACCTCATGCCTTTAGGCTCTGTCACACTTTGCTGCAGCTTGGGCAAGTGTCTCCAAGCTGACTAAAGCCTGATCAGTGCATTTGGTCAACAGAAACTGAAAGAAACCCATCATATATGTATATTCATGCACGTGTGTGTGTATTCTTGACATACAAGTATTAGAAATGACAAAGTATATACATAGATAAAGATATATACACATCCAGCCAAAGAGATAAAATGGCTTTAAGAAGAATCTTTGACAGGTGCAAAGTCTGACGGCCGTTTTGAGAAAATGTAGGTTGGTATGGGTGAATTAACTGCAACCATAACCATCATCTACATTTATATAATAATTATGTACATATGTCCCATCCATGCTAAGCAGATCCATGGAAAGCAGATGTTGAACAATGATGATGATGATGATATAATTTATTATGATGGACTTCTTTCAGTTTCTGTTAACTAGATCCACTCAGAAGACTTTGGTCAACCCAGGGCTATGGTAAGAGGGACTAGCCCAAGTGTCGTGCAGTGGTATTGAACTCAAAACCAAACTTCTTAACCACACCACCATGCCTACCCCTATGGAAAGTTAGTCAATCAAAACCAATGTGAAGTGAAGAAGCCTTACCATTTCCTCAGCCAAGATTGAGACATCTTGTTCCTTGGGAGGAACTTGGAGTGGTATAGGTCGATCTGTATTAAAACACCTGAAATATAAGGGAAACATTTCATTCTCATGTTTGGCCCCTGGAAAGACTAGGCAAACCCTCAGAAACAGTAAAAACACACCCCGAAACAGCCGGTACAATGCTTGGAGTCAGTGTAATCGCTGTTTTTGTCATAATTCAACCCTTTTGGTTATCCTTTATTGATCAGACCTTTGAGCAAAGGCATTCCAACCATGACCATCCCACCTTTTCAAATGTACAACGAACTCAGGACTATATTAACCAATGCATTCTTGATTAAGATGTTAGGATGTGCCTTGATGGAGGTTTGCCTGCTGCTGTTGCTAGCAGATCAATGAACCTCCAGTTGCCTTTGGTCAAATCAGTTCAGTTCAAAGCGGAAGGGGTGAAGAATAGCGAAATGACCCTTAAAACTAGAGAGAAGCCCATAGCTTTGTCCCAGATACAAGGTTAGTTATTATTATAATTACTATTTTATATTCAATTGATAATTGCAGACAGACAGACAGACAGACAGATCGATATTCGCGCCTGCAACGAGATTCTGCCATTTATATCTAACTAAGTTCACAAGTTTTTGTTCTAAAAGAGTAATGAAATTTTAAAAAAATTAAAAATGGTGATTTTTGCGTCAGGTTCTATTTTGAAAGGAGCAAGTGAAAACATTTGGTAGATCCGAGTCTAAAAAAGAACATTTTGACAGAATAAACTCGTGTGACATCGTAAACATTTCAACAACTGGACCGAAACACACTTTAAAATGTTGCACGCACATACCGTACACACACATATATATAAAGGATATGAGGGGTTTAGTTCAACTGTGATCCAAACGAATAGGTACGCCGAGTAAGTACTATGATTAGTCACCCGTTAGGTTCCAAGTTCACAGCTGAGGCTGGAGTTAAGGATCTGTATTTGGCTTCCATGTTAGCAGGGATACATTAGAGGAAAGGGACATAGAAAACCAAAACTTAGTTTTGACTCCTTTTCTTCTCTCTCTCTCTCTCTCTCTGTGTGCGTGTGTGTGTGTGAGGAAAAGACACGTCTACATCCTGAGTGTGAATTTTCTATT
>NW_026323027.1:0-392 GCF_001194135.2 Octopus bimaculoides
TGACATCATTAAAATATTATTATTATTCAATAAACAGTTGTAATAACCACTAAATTCATCAGGGTGGATTTAAATTTAATTGGAGAATTAAAATATGGCAGACTTGAAGAATTCTGTTGACAGCAACAATGACAATCATAGGCATTTTTCATCCACTTCACATTGTTACGGAAACTGGTCTGTTAAAAAAGAAAAGAAGGAAAAGAAAAACAAAAAAAGACAATAAGATAATAAATAAAACAAAAAGTTTGCAATAGCGGCCATCTTTGTATGAAACAAACAACGTTTATGAAACAAAAAACAGCATAGTCATATCGTAATCATTTGAATTATATCCAAGTGAATAACAATAATAATGATGATAATGATAATAATAATAATAATAATAATAA
>NW_026323028.1:0-597 GCF_001194135.2 Octopus bimaculoides
TAAAATTGTTTAGCGTTACGGGGATTTGAAACCGGCGACGTTAAATTTCTGTTAACTACAGCCACCTGAGTGTTTAGCAATTGTTTTTTCCCTGTAGGTAATTTGGACTGGTCCGCTAATGGATTCTTCTTAAATTATATAAGCTTTTCATTAATTGATATAACCTTTTTTTCACAGAATTTTTGATCTTTGCTTGTTTTAAAATAATTCTGATGTGGAGGACATCGCCATGATGCACTTTAGTCTAAATGAATTACGGTGATGATCTCCCGAAATGGCCGTAGATATATGTGAATGTTGGATTTTACCGGAGATATCGGTTTATTGCGAACTTTGCACGTATTTGTGTAACGGGAGTAAAAGACTTTTTTCAAAATGTACGTGGATTTTACCTGTGGAAGTCGGCTTACTTATGGACTTCGGACGTACGTGTCAGGGAGGTAAAAGACCTTTTCAAATATTAAAAATAATTTTATAATTTAAAAAAAATCAATTTTAATCGTCAGATAAAATCTTTTTAGCCGGTGGACACTTATTTTATTTTATATTTATTTTATATTTGTCCAGTAGGCTTTTAATAGTTTTGAATGTTTAGTC
>NW_026323029.1:0-221 GCF_001194135.2 Octopus bimaculoides
GTATGTATGTATGTGTGTGTGACTACACATACTGATGGACAGTGATTTGGTGAAGAGGTGAGTATGCAATGAGGGAAGAGAGAGATCCAAGAAAAATAATAAAGAAACAACTAAATAAAAAAAAACAGAAAGCAAACAAAAATGTGAGAAAGAAAGAAAGAAAAAATAAAAACAGTAAGAGAGAAAGAGTGAGAGATAGAAGGAATAAGAGACAGCATGGG
>NW_026323030.1:0-246 GCF_001194135.2 Octopus bimaculoides
ATAGCTTCTGGAATGTGATGCATTACTGCAGTCTGTTGCTGTCATTTTAATCAGATTGCTGTCTTTCCCCAGCAAACTCTCTTCTTTGGAGGCATAATCTATGTATATATTAAACAGAACAACAAAAGTTATAATAGATGGCAGTGTCGGTACTTTTCACATATCTGTAATCTTTCAGATTAACACCCGCACGATGACCCAACACTAATCCTAACACTAACCCTAACACTAACCCTAAACCCTAAC
>NW_026323031.1:0-163 GCF_001194135.2 Octopus bimaculoides
TATATATATATATATATATATATGTTTCATAAGATGCGTACTGTTATAAAAATATATAATACATCATCTACAATATTTTACATATATATACTGTATATTATGTTTATATATATATATTCTTCCTTCTTTCCTATATATATATATATATATATATATATATATA
>NW_026323031.1:294-692 GCF_001194135.2 Octopus bimaculoides
TATATATATATATATATATATATATATATATAGACATACATCATTTATATATGTGTGTGTGATGTACATCTATTCATATATATATTATTTTTTTCAGTCATTTGACTGTAGCCATGCTGGAGCCCCAGGACTTATTCTTTGTAAGCCTAGTACTTATTCAATCGGTCTCTTTTGCCAAACGGATAAGTTACAGAGACGTAAACACACCAACATTGGTTGTCAAACAATGGCGGTTGGGAAGCAAGCTTCTTACCACACAGCCATGCTTGCGCCTATATATATATATATGTGTGTGTGTGTGTGTGTGTGATGTAAGTCTATATATATGTAATATGACTCTATATATACATATATATATATACATACCAAAGTAAGCACATAAATGTGAAACAAGCTGG
>NW_026323032.1:0-224 GCF_001194135.2 Octopus bimaculoides
TATATATATATATATATGTATGTATGTATGTATACAATTCTCCTCTCTTTCTCTTTCTCATTCTCCCAGTTACTCCAACATCACCACTTACAACCGCTAATCACTCCTACTTCCTCTACACACTACCTCTTACCATTACACTCCTACCCCTCTACCGTCTACTCTTCACTCTTCCCCTTCAACCATTACACCCTCATCCTCTCCCTCTACCGCAGCAACCCCCC
>NW_026323033.1:0-292 GCF_001194135.2 Octopus bimaculoides
AACCTTAACCCTCTTCCTAACCCTAACACTACCCTAACCCTAACCCTATCCCTAACTCTAGTCCTAGCCCTAGCTCTAGCCCTAGCCCTAGCCCTAACCCTATCCCTAACCCTAGCCCTATACCTAACCCTAAACCTAAGCCTAAGCCTAACCCTAACCCTATCCCTTACCCAAACCCTAGCCCTAACTATAACCCTAACCCTGAACCTAACTCTAACCCTCACCCTAACCCTAGTCCAAACCCTAACCCTAACCCAAACCCAAAGCTAACCTTAACCCTAACTCTAACCCT
>NW_026323034.1:0-274 GCF_001194135.2 Octopus bimaculoides
GTGTGTGTGTGTGTGTGTGTATGTGAGTGCGTGTGTGTTTATATATCTGTATGTGTGTATGTTTGTCCCCCCCACCATGGCTTGACAACCGGCGTTGGTGTGTTTACGTTCCCATAACCTAGCGGTTCAACAAAATGATCCCATAGAATAAGTATTAGTCTTACAAAGAATAAGCACTGGCTGCAATTTGATCGATTGAAGGCAATGCTCCAGCCTGGCCGCAGTCAAATGACTGAAACCAGTTAAAAGAATAAAAGGATATATATATATATAT
>NW_026323035.1:0-293 GCF_001194135.2 Octopus bimaculoides
TACAATTACACAAACGTGTGCCATCTAAATATCTAAGTTCATATATATAACATATATACAGTGCATATATGCAGTTCGATGCAACGGAGAAATATGAAAGCGCATAGGTGTGTTACACCTATGCGCAATATACACCTATGTGAATGCAGGTATGCGTGTATATATGTGTACACACACACATACAATTCACACACACACATATATATACACACATGCACTGATTAAGCGAATTCCATTTGTCAATGAACACTCAATGTAGCAGATATAGAGTTTATCTACCTTCTTACTCTTCT
>NW_026323036.1:0-169 GCF_001194135.2 Octopus bimaculoides
TGCCTACGTACGAACGTACGAAGGAACGAACATACGAACGAACTAACGAATGAATGTACGTACGTATGAACGATCGAAAGAACGTGAATGAACGAACAAACGAACGAACGAGAGAACGAACGTACGCACATACGTAAGTACGACCGAAAGAACAAACGAACGAACGAAC
>NW_026323036.1:179-304 GCF_001194135.2 Octopus bimaculoides
AACGAACGAACGGACTAACGATCGAACCAACGAACGTACGTACGACCGACCGAGTGAAAGAACGAAAGAAGGAACGAACGAACGTATGTACATACGTACGTACGAACGACCGAACGAACGAACGA
>NW_026323037.1:0-548 GCF_001194135.2 Octopus bimaculoides
TGTATATGCGTGTATGTATAAATATACATAAATGCATATATATATATATATACAAAAGTAAAAGAGTAAAGTGTACCCCCGTATCCCTCCGCTTTTATGTCCCTCGAGGACATTTTGCCCCTTTCATTAAATCTCCGAATTCCTAAAAACATTGATGCACTTAACTGCCAAGCTCCTCATCACTCGCTACCAACATCCTTTAACTCTAGGCACCCGACTTTTTCTGCACTTTTCTAAATTTCCCACCGATTAATGATTTATTCCTCCATTTCCTAAGCACTGATGTTTTCTTACCATATTCAAGTTTAGCAATTTGCCGTCAGCGTTTATCGAAATGAAGCATTTAGGTGTCCTGTTTCCAAAACTTATTCTAAGCTCTATCTTGATTTCGTTTTCTTCCGACTCATTTCCCCAATCCACAAATATAACAACACAGACATACATACGCATAAAATCTAAGTTCGTGAGAAGCGGGGAGTGAGAGAGGATAGGGTGAGGATGATGTTGATGTGATGACGGTGACGACGACGATGACGATAGTAATGATG
>NW_026323038.1:0-277 GCF_001194135.2 Octopus bimaculoides
GAGCAAGACACTTTATTTCACGTTGCTTCAGTTCACTCAGCCGTAGAAATAAGTTGTGACATCGCTGGTGTCAAGCTTTCCTTTGGATAACATCGGTGGCGTGGAGATCTCCTCTCCACGGGTGGTATGCATGGGTAACTGCTGGTTTTCTATAAAAACAACCCTAGGTTGTGTGTTCGCCAATGAGGCGACTTTCCGCCCAGATTTGTACCCTGGGAGGGAACCTCTTAGGTGCACTCATGGTCCGTTGTGACCAACTGAGTCAATATATATATAT
>NW_026323039.1:0-306 GCF_001194135.2 Octopus bimaculoides
ATATATCTTGAGAGAGAAAGAATGAAAAAGAGATGAGGGTGAGAATTATTTTTTGTGGAGTTTAACTTATTTTATGATTTATTTTGTTTGTTACAGATGGAGAGGAGGGTAGTGTGGGTCAAACTGTTGTTGTTCTCATGTCTGTTGTGATGGGTGTTGTCATTATTATTATTATCATTATTATTATTATTATTATTGTAGTTGTGCTTTTATACCTATATTTATTTGTGAACTGAAACCATATATGCATACATGCACATGCACACACACACCCATATATATATATATATATATATATATATATAT
>NW_026323040.1:0-429 GCF_001194135.2 Octopus bimaculoides
TACTACTACTACTGCTACTACTACTACTACTACTACTACTACTACTGCTATTACTGCTATTACTGCTACTACTACTACTGCTGCTACTGCTGCTACCACCACTACTACTGATATTACTACCACTACTGCTACTACTACTGCTGCTGCTACCACTACTGCGCTGCTGCTGCTGCTGCTGCTGTCACTACTACTGATATTACTACCACTGCTGCTGTTGCTGTTACTACTGCTGCTACCACCGCTGCTGCTGCTACTACTGCTACCACTACTACTGCTACTGGTACTGCTGATTTGCTGTTACCACTACTACTACTATTACTACTGCCGCTGCTGCTGCTGATAGTGATGTTACTGCTGCTACTACAACTACTGGTGGTAGTGGTGGTGGTGGTGCTGCTGCTAATGATGATAAACGCGGCCCCTGTATGA
>NW_026323041.1:0-377 GCF_001194135.2 Octopus bimaculoides
TATATATGTATAAATGGAACAAAAACGCAATATAGAGGGCATTAAAATGTTCGGACAGATAGACGATACAAAGGCAGATAAGAGAAGCAACAATTACAAGGACAGGCAAAAAAAGACGGGTCATTCTTCGCTTTCTTTCATCAGTCAAGTACCAAAAGTCACGACTACTTCGGACATTTACACTTGAGACGGTCCGATCTGGTCGTCCCCAAAGAAAGTCTAAGCTAAGTGCATTAGACCCCTTTCTAAGAAAGCTAGCGAATGTGTACGGCAACAAAGACGAAAGAACAAACAAAAAAACGGAGAACATGGTACACAATTAGTAATACAACAAGAAATAACAACAGGCGTCTTTCGACTGAGAACGATTCAAATTG
>NW_026323042.1:0-377 GCF_001194135.2 Octopus bimaculoides
ATTTTTGTCCATTCCTCAGCTAAAACAGTCTCCAGTTCTTGTAGTGATGACGCTGGAGGATATCAACTCCTTACTTGTTCTTCTAAAATGCATCATTAATGTTCAATAATATTGAAATCTGGGGACTGTGTTGGCCAGATAAGACGTTCAACTTCATTCACTAGAATGTTTCTCGTGCCATTCAGTAACAACTTTAGCTGCGTGAATTGGTGCATTATCATCCTGAAAGATTGCGTTTCCCTCTGGAAACAGTTTTGTAACCATAGGATGAATTTGATTAGATAAAATGCTTAAATAGTCTTGACTATTAATTCTGCCATGATGGGGTACCATTGGGCCGGCGGATTTCCAAGATATAGCCCCCAGATCATCACAGA
>NW_026323043.1:0-250 GCF_001194135.2 Octopus bimaculoides
GATAGATAGATAGATAGATAGATAGATAGATAGATAGATAGATATAAGACCAAAGGGAGGGATCCTGATGAAGCTGCACTGATAATATTGCAAGATTTCATCTGCAACAATGTGCAGTCGCTGCAGTAGAAACACGTGTAGGTCATTGTAATATACTGTATTTAACTGTAAAATAAAAATTGTGGATTTACAAGTCTCCATACTCCTTTATTATTATTATTATTATTATTATTATTATTATTATTATTAT
>NW_026323044.1:0-251 GCF_001194135.2 Octopus bimaculoides
CTAGAGAGAAGAAAGTCATGCTCTCAACATAATTAAAGAGAAGAGACGCAGAGAAACTGGAAAAGAAATAAGAAAAAACAAGGTAAAAGAAATAAAATTGAAATTCCAGTGAAAGTATCTGCGTGGTGTCTGCCTGCATATTGGCAGGTGACAGGCCGGAGCTAGCTTGTAAGTTTAGGCTGGATGCTTATTGTACAAGAGGGAATTCAACCGAAACGTGTGACTGTGGAGTAATATCGGATGTTGCATGG
>NW_026323045.1:0-223 GCF_001194135.2 Octopus bimaculoides
TTATTATTATTATTATTATTATTATTATTATTATTATTATCGATATCATTGTTGTTCTTACTTTAGTTTTCTTTTCCTTCTAATTCTCGTTGTTCCGTTCTTTGCTGCCATGAGACCCACCACAATCCTCTACTTATAATCAAACCTACCACCCCCCCACCACCACCACCAGCTACCACCATCATTACCTGCATCATCTTCCTATTCAGCTTCCTCTACATCT
>NW_026323046.1:0-436 GCF_001194135.2 Octopus bimaculoides
TGGAAGAGCGTTCATTACATATCTCTTGCTCATATATTATTCAAATTACATCGACTCTATTGGCAAGTTTATTGAAACATCCTACGCCTGAAATAGTTAACCGGATCCATCTTCGCTTAGCATTATCATAGGATGGTCGTAAAATAAATACATATATTAATTGATATGCAATATATTAAAAATAATCAGCGTATCTGAAAGTTTCCTTGAACAGTAAAGAGTAAACAAAAACATCCAGTGATCTAACTATAAAACAAAATGATTATTTAGATCTTAAAGTGTAGAACAGTCCATAAAAAGACACTTAAACATCCGAAGTGTTCTAACTAGTAACAATGTAGTGTTTGGGAAAGAAAATATAAACAAATACCAGGCAGAAAATTTGAATGTTCAGATAATGGCGCACATTCTTACATCTTTGACTTCATTTTACGAT
>NW_026323047.1:0-205 GCF_001194135.2 Octopus bimaculoides
ACCATCATCATCTTCATTGTCAACATCCTCATCATCACCCTCATCATCATTGTCATCATCATCGTCATTATCATTATTAACATCCTCATCTTCCTCTCGTTCAGCATCATCTACATCCTCATCATCATCATCATCATCAACAACAACAACAACTGCAACATCAACAAAGTCATCATCACAGTCATCAACATTATCATCCTCATCG
>NW_026323048.1:0-763 GCF_001194135.2 Octopus bimaculoides
AGAGAGTGAGATTACATGCATATATATATGTGTGTGTGTATGTGTGTTTATTTATACTTGTACAGAAACACACATAAGTAAATATATATACATAAACACACGTACGAACGTGTATATAGAATTATAATGCAATCCTTAATTTAACCACGCGGATATTTATATATATAAATGCGTGCACCTGCACTCACACACAACCACACACGTTCTCTCTCTCTCTGTCTTTCACACACACCCACACACCCACACACACATATATGTATATATACGCATACACACACACAAACATAAATATGTAGGTATGAAATTATAGGCAGATGCATGGATGAACGAATAAGTCAATAAACAACAGAAATTTTTTAATTTACATACTTATTGTAACTTAATTATTTCAGAAGAGTAATTATGTTACTAAAGGGGAAAAATGGTAACCAAGTGGTAAAAATGTACGGGGTTTGGATTTGGTAATTTGATGATGGGAATACCTGATAATATTCATGATAATATTCATGATAATATTTATGATTCAAAAAATCTTGAAATATACTGAATAATGACATATATTATTTACGTTATTTACATTATTTACATTCGACGGATATTTGTCCACATCTTGTTTGTTGTTAACACAACGTTTCGGCTGGTATACCCTCCAGCCTTCATCAGGCGTCTTGGGGAAATTTCGAACTTGGGTTCTCATTCCTAACGTATTTTTCGATATTGTTGTTTTTATTATTATTATTATTATTATTATTGTTGTTGTTGT
>NW_026323049.1:0-1533 GCF_001194135.2 Octopus bimaculoides
TGAATTTAAAGGTTAAAAACCGCAAGAACTTTCTTGACAACCTAATATTTATTCTTCAGAGTGAAACTGGTTGACTGGAAATGCTAGTAACCTTTATGACAAGAGTGTGTGTGTGTGAGTGTGCATGTGAGCATGAATACATGAGCATGCACCAGGCTCCAACTGTCTGTTTTGAGATGGTTTCTATGGTTGGATGCCCCTCTCAACACCAATCATTTTACAGAGTGTACCGAGTGCTTTTTCACATGGCACTGGAACAGGTGCTTTTTATGTGGCACTGGCACAGGTGTGCTTTTACGTGGAACTCGCACAGGTGTGCTTTTTATGTGGCACTGGCACAGGTGTGCTTTTTACCTGACACTGATACAGGTGTGTTTTTTTACCTGACACTGATACAGGTGTGTTTTTTTACCTGACACTGATACAGGTGTGTTTTTTTACCTGACACTGACACAGGTGTGCTTTTTACCTGACACCGGCACAAATACTTTTTACCTGACACCAGCACAAGTGCTTTCTATGTGACACCGGCACAAGTGCATTTTATAAAAACATACTTCCAAAGTTACTCATCATATGGTGAGTAATGCTCTAGTTTTTGGAACCCGTGGAAGAGGTAGGCCCAGGAAGACCTGGGCTGAGGTGGTGAGGCAAGACCTTCGTACATTGGGCCTCACCGAGGCGATGACTACTGACCGAGACCTTTGGAAATGTGCTGTGCGTGAGAAGACCCGGCAAGCCAAGTAAGATCGTTGCAAGTGCCCCTGGACTGGTTCTTGTGCGGGTGGCACATGAGATGCACCATTTTGAGCGTGGCCGTTGCCAGTACCGCCTGACTGGCTCCTGTAGGATTTTCGAGCGAGATCGTTGCCAGTGCCCCTGGACTGGCTTGTGAGGGTGGCACATAAAAGACACCATTTCGAGCGTGGCCGTTTTCTTGCAGGTGACACGTAAAAGCACCCACTACACTCTCTGAGTGGTTGGCGTTAGGAAGGGCATCCAGCTGTAGAAACTCTGCCAAATCAGACTGGAGCCTGGTGTTGCCATCCGGTTTCACCAGTCCTCAGTCAAATCGTCAAACCCATGCTAGCATGGAAAGCGGACGTTAAACGATGATGATGATGATGATGAAGCAAGACTGGATAACCAAAGCTACAGCTTTACTGCTTTCATTACAGGTTTGTTCAAGCACAGCTGATTAGGTAACATAACTGATTTCAACAACACATACACCTTACTCAATAACAAGGCCTCACTGATTTGTACATTAACACATTTATGTTACATAACTTTTCTTTCCATTAGAACCATTGAAGGAGAAGATATTTATTAATTCAAAACATTTGATTTGGTTTGTAGTACAAGTGAATTAAACTAGATGTACAAGAGGGTGGTAATGGTGGTGGGGTTGGTTGGTTGGTTATGCATTGAATTAAAATTACATAACAGGCATTATACATGCAAGGATAATATAGGTAAACAATCATTTGAAATATCTCTCTGGCTCAGGCATTCGTGTCCGGGTGGCTGAGA
>NW_026323050.1:0-513 GCF_001194135.2 Octopus bimaculoides
GTGTATATATATATATATATATAAATACATGTACAAGCATAAGCATGTGTATGTGTGTTTGTATATTTTGTGTGCCTGTTCATGGATCCCCATCTTCACATAGTGTGACAGTTGCAAAAAAAATATGTCATCATCATCATAGCAGCATTGATGTTTGTTCCCCATCTTCCTGAAAAGATGTCAGCCATTGTACAGTCTCTGTTCAAAAGGATAAGGAAAATTCTTTCTATGCTACCACAGAAATTCTGCCTTAAAGAATTCCATCTAATCCATGCTGGCATGGAAGTGTAGACACCAAAATAAAGATGAAGATGAAGAAGAAGCGGTATATATATGTATAAGGCACACAATTTTCCATTCAGTCCCAATGTGTTTCCACCTAAGCAAGTATCCTCTACTCTAGCTCTAGGTGAACCAAAGACTTGTAAGTACATTTGATGAACAGAAAACGAATGAAAGCATATGTGTGCATGCGTGTGTCTGTGTGTGTGTCACACAGACATATATATACAC
>NW_026323051.1:0-330 GCF_001194135.2 Octopus bimaculoides
ATATTCACATATAAAAATGTATACCATAGATTGCATATACATGCACGCACAAACACGCATATTCACACACACACACGTACAGAAAAGCATATATACACGCATAAGCACAAAGTGTGGGAAGTGAAGTAGAGAAGAATCTAAGCGGAAAAAATACAGAAAGAAGGGAAAAAGAATCATCATTATATTAATACCGAAATGAAGGAAAATATTAAATATATAGGAAATACCCAAAACAATGAAAGGAGTATGAATGTAACAGCAAAGATTCTTGTTAAAAATGTGGGAAAATATACAAAAGGAAAATGTGAAGAATAGGAACAAAGACATATA
>NW_026323052.1:0-317 GCF_001194135.2 Octopus bimaculoides
TATATATATATATATATATATATATATATATATATATATATATCTCTTTACAAACTTCCTGTATATTTATATGTATATGTGCTTGTGTATGTGCATAGACACGGTGAGAGATAGATAGACATAGGTTATAGTGCAAAGTGAGGAACCGATTACACAATATTCAGAAAGAAATGGAAATACTGGCGTAGAAGAGAAAGTGTGGAGGGAAGAGCCAAGGGAGAAATCTTGTCCTGGGAAGGGTCAGGGTGATGTGTGGTGGGTGTGAAGAATAGAGAATAAACGTAATAAAGGGAGCTGTCACGTGTAGAAAAAAAAAA
>NW_026323053.1:0-636 GCF_001194135.2 Octopus bimaculoides
TTTGTGAGTGGATTTGGTAGACGAAACTGAAAAAAGCCCGTCGTATATATGTATATATGTATATGTGTATGTGTGTGTCTGCGTTTGTCCCTCCAACATCGCTTGACAACCGATGGTGGCGTGTTTACGTCCCCGTAACTTAGAGTTTCGGCAAAAGAGACCGATAGAATAAGTACTAAGCTTATATAGAATAAATCCTGGGTTCAATTTGCTCGACTAAAAGGTGGTGCGCCACAGTCAAATGAGTGAAACAAGTAAAAGAGTAAAAGAGTAAAAGAGAGGACACACCCTCAGAAAAGTGTACGCTAAATGGGAGTACATATAAATATTCACAAACATATGCGCATCGAATTTCGCAGTCCACCTCAACACGTGTGCATTTGGTCAGTATGATACAGAGGTTAATAAACTGACCCAAAGTTAATGGGTTATATCTAAAACATAATTAGAGGATAAAATCATTAAAATTAATGAATTTTATCAGTGGCTAGCATATAAAAACCTTTTAGGTAAAATACATTTATAGAGATATATAATTGTTTAGGGTACGGCTACACTTAAGGGCAAGTATTCGGCTAGTTCTTGCATATAAACATAATAGCTTTTCCTGAGATATATATATATATATATATATAT
>NW_026323054.1:0-237 GCF_001194135.2 Octopus bimaculoides
TCATTCACCTTCTCAGTCTTCACCTTTTTCCTTAAATGTCTCTTGTATGTGTGTATGTGTTTATGTATATATAATGTATGTAATTATGAATATATATGTATGTATGCATATATGTGATGATGCATAATGATAATCATATACATATATGTATTGTACTCTTTGTCGCTATGTTTGTGGGTGTGCCTATATTATCTATATCTGACGAGGCTTCGTCTTTTAGTGTCTCACTCTCACCCT
>NW_026323054.1:1238-2042 GCF_001194135.2 Octopus bimaculoides
AACCCCTCCCTCAAAATTGCTGGCCTTGTGCCAAAATTTGAAATCATCATCATTATTATTATTATTATTATAAGAGTGGAATTTCTTCCAATACTTTGTATTCTGCATAAAAGTCTTGGTGACGCCAACTTTGTGTTTCATCTTTTTGAGTGCCAATAACAATAAAGTACCATTTAAGTACTGGAGTTGATGGCATTGACTCGCCCTCTCCTCATCTTAAAACTGCTTGTCTGCTGCCAAAATTTGAAACAGTTATTTCAAATATTAAAAAAAAAAAAAAAAAAATGTGAGGTAGTGGCTGTGTGGTTAAGAAGTTTGCTTCCCAACCACATGGTTTAGGATCAGTCCCACTGCATGGTCACCTTTGTGTTGCTGTCTCCTTGTCTTGACATCATATGGTGGTTGCAAACAAATATTACCATCATCTTAGGCTTATGCTCCCTTGTCAATGGCATTTCTGACTTTCCGTCCTTGACCTCTCAGATGATTATTCAGACCCACTGCAGACTTCCATGTTTTGAAGCATAGGCAACAGATGAAAGTTGTAACTTACTGTGTGCTTTCAACTGGTTAGGTCTGCACATGTTGCCACCCTTCCATCG
This sequence comes from Octopus bimaculoides, assembly GCF_001194135.2. Taxonomy (NCBI): domain Eukaryota; kingdom Metazoa; phylum Mollusca; class Cephalopoda; order Octopoda; family Octopodidae; genus Octopus; species Octopus bimaculoides. Next base: position 1,841 of record NW_026323054.1, read on the forward strand.
GCATAGAACTTCCAACAGAGAGAATGGCAAATGAGGTCACTATGAAGAAACATCTGTAGCTGTTTGGAAGATTGACAGATAAAAAAGTGTGGGTTGTCAGTGTGTGTATGTGAGAGAAGGGCAAATGCAGATACCAAGTCATACACACACTTAGACATAAGTTATATGTACATAGTTATAGGCGCAGGAATGGCTGTGTGGT
>NW_026323055.1:0-356 GCF_001194135.2 Octopus bimaculoides
AGAAGTAAGAGCTGCTGGAATTCCACATATATTCATCTTCAGGGAATCAAATATTAAAGCAAGACAAATGCGAAATGATGAGGTAACTTACGAGCTAGGATGTCACTTGGCCATGTAACATCTTAGCTCGTAAGTTACCTCATCATTTCTCATTTGTCTTGCTTTAATATGTTGATTCCTTGAAGATGAATATATGTGGAATTCCAGCAGCTCTTACTTCTTTGTAGAATAGTTCTCATATATTTTGAAACATGTGTAGGAATTAAAGGAACTTTTAGTTATATGCGTTTTGCTCCATTTATTGTCATTATTCATATCTTCTCAAAATGTATCACTTTAACTTGGTATCTCTACCT
>NW_026323056.1:528-1959 GCF_001194135.2 Octopus bimaculoides
GTATGCATGGGCAAGGCTATAAAAGTATTAGAATCTAGAGGTTTCACTGGTCATAGTAGTATCAGGTCATTTTATTACTATCAAAATGTTGAGGAATTATAGCCCTAGGTATATGGGTCAAATAGGTTTTTTACTTTTAGTCTGAATAGAGTAACAGTATAGTGGTACAGACAACAACAGAATTCTAACTAATGTTTACACAATAAGAGGTAATGCATTTAAGGTAATGCTCACATTACTTAAATAAATTGAAGTAGCATGAAACGTGCGTACTGCAATCACTTTTGAAATCCGTGTTGCTTATTATTTGATTATATATTGACATATATAGATTTCATATGTTGCCTTCCAAGGCTCATGTTATTTCGTCCGATGGTAGATCAATGGGTATAGTCTTTCTTAGGATGAGATTTTTAGGGAAGATGGATTCAGGCAGTGGTTCATATTCTGCCTACATATAAATACGTGATATGTTTACAGTTGTGGGTTTGAGAATATAGTCAGCGTTTGAGAGTATAGTCAGGATGGCAGCTAAAGAGAGTATGGCACCATATGGTGGCCAAAGTATGGTGTTCGTGTTTATTATTTTTCCGATCAACAAGTCTCTGAATCTCTGTATGCAGTGGGGAGGTGGTCATGGTCAGTCCTGTAACCTAACTGGTCAGCTATTTTTTAAAAAGACCATGACGCAGTTACAGTTGGTTAATGGTTAACAGATAACACAAAAACAAAACAGATAAATAAAATAAATATAGAAATGCATAAAAAATAATAAAAAATGCATAAAAAATAAACCATTGTCAATTATGGGTTGTAGAAGAGCAAAGTAAAATAAAATTAAAGCTAGATTAAATTAGATTAAATTAAATTAAATTAAGATAAGTAAATAAATAAATAAATAAAAAGTGAGTGAGTGAGATAACTAAAGTAATATGACTAAGGGGATATAATCTTAAAGGACTGCATAAGAAAATAAATTATTACCAACGTATTAATAACGTATACAATAAATGTAAAACATATCTATCTAATTATGCGAATCAGTTGAATATTGTTAACCATAATATAGGAGCTAGACATGGGATTCATTTATGTCGGAAAACAGAAGGAGGATTTCATAACAAGGGATAACAAATAGATCGGACCGGTTCAATTGTTTGTTTTTCTAAGTTATTGTTATTCATCGCTAAAACTATACTAACGAAATATAGATAAAGCATTAAATGTATGGCACTATGTAATAGTGTTAAATTATTTAATTAGTCAACCAATTAATTATTTAATTAATTAATTTATTTATTCAGTTATTTAAGTTGGTATTTAATTTAAGGGGGTAGTAGCTTGAAGTAGAATGTTTATATTGATGTATACATACATACATACATACATTCATACATACATACATACATACATACATACATATATATATAT
>NW_026323056.1:2258-2764 GCF_001194135.2 Octopus bimaculoides
ATATATATATATATATATATATATATATATATACACTCACACATTTATTTAACGGTAAACTTGTGTATATCTAAAGCAGGGTAACTCAAGCATTTCCAGCTAATAAGTTAAATAATTAATTAATTGATTCTGTATTGGGATATTAGTCAGTTTAGGTCTGAAGGGAAGAGGTGATGTAAGTTGTAGATGCAAATAGGAGGTCTTTTATTCGGGCAAATGTGACAGCTATGGGGTGTAGACATCTATGTATTCTGATGTATTAGGCAAACTAGCTTTAGTAAGATACACTATATTATACTTATATTATACTGATGAAGCCTTGAGGCACACTTAATAACCAAATTTTATCTATTAATCCCTACAGAAGACTGAAGAGATGGAATTAACATGGAGGGTATAGTGGCCTCTTGGCAGAAACGGCCGTAAGGAAGTGTTCTTTTACGCTTTTATGTATTCCTGGTACATATGTCTGTAACACAGTCTTTGCATATGTATGTATTCTTACA
>NW_026323057.1:0-288 GCF_001194135.2 Octopus bimaculoides
TACATTTGTATTAATACATTTGTATTGAAATATTCTTCATTGATAACTTCACTGTTCTCGGTTCCGTTAACGGCTTGGCGTTCGGGCGAGTATACTTGGCATTGATGTAGCAACATTTGAAATATTGTCTAGGTGAATGCAACTGATGAGGACTAATCAGATTTACGTTGTGAAATGTATTTGAAAAGTTTGAAACCTGGGTACTGCATTATCCTGAATCTGGGTTGTTCATTTTCTAATGTTTTTCCTAAGGTAAGACAAGTTTTTCATGTTTTGTTGCACACACGC
>NW_026323058.1:0-219 GCF_001194135.2 Octopus bimaculoides
TATAGACTGTATGAAAAGTGTATTGATGTTGACTGGATAGATAAGAGACTATACGCAGAGTTGAGTGAATAGACACACACACAGTGTGTAGATGTTGACTATCTATTTAGTTAGCGTAGAGACACTGTCAATGTTCACTGGATAATGTGTAGACGTTGACAGGATAGAGAGCGTGTAGATGTTGATTGGCGATAGATAGATAGATAGATAGATAGATAG
>NW_026323059.1:0-1250 GCF_001194135.2 Octopus bimaculoides
TATATATATATAGTTTCCATCTACCAAATTCACACAGGTGCCCACAACTATAATAGAAGAGAATTGCGAAAGGTGGGACTGAACCTGGACTCCTGTGGTCGTGAATCTAACTTCTTACCACAAAAACACGCCTAGAACCAGCTAAATGTTGATCAAGCAGACATGATTACAACCCTTCCATCCATGGCCATCTTGATGATTCAAAGGCATTTAGTATTACGCTATGTAATTTGTCTTACGATATAAGACTAAGGTGAGACTTGTGGTAATATTTGGCTGCTATTTCTTGCAAGTCGAATGACCAGGTACAAATCTACTCATTACATGTCTGCGTGTGCATGTGTATGCATGTGTGTACGTGTGTGTGTGTGTGTGTGTGTGGGTATGCCTGTGTGTGTATCCTGTTTTGTTTGTAAGAAAAGACCTCAGTCAGTGTTGTGAATTTAATCTCTTAAAAGCGACGAAGTAGAAACAGTATTTTATCTGGAAATCAGGTCAAGTGTTTGTGACATTGCAAGGCTGCCATGATATATAAAAGGGGGGGGGGAGGAGGTCATGCTGGAGCCATTGTCACTCCGAACAAAAGTCATTATGTAAATAATGTCAGGAGAAAGAAGACAAGATCATTCAATATTTGAAGTGGTGTGTAAAGTTGTGTGAATACGCACAGCTTAGTGCATAGTATATTTGGTCCACGATCATAGGGTCGTGAGTTCGATTCCTGGCGAAGCGTTGTGTTCTTGAGCAAGACTATTTATTTCACAGTGCGCCATTCTACTCATCTGGCAAAAATTAGTTGTACCTATATTTCAAAGGGCCAGCCTTGTCACGCTGAATCTCCCTCAGAACTATGTTAACGGTACACGTGTCTGTGGAGTGCTCAGCCACTTGCATGTTCATTTCATGAGGGTTCCAGTTGATCCGATCAATGGAACAGCCTGCTCGTGAAATTAACATGCAAGTGGCTGAGCACTCCACAGACACGTGTACCCTTAACATAGTTCTCGGGGAGATTCAGCGTAACACAGAGTGTGACAAGGCTGACCCTTTTGAATTACAGGCACAACAGAAACAGGAAGAAAGAGTGAGAGAGAAAGTTGTGGTGGAAGAGTACAGCAGGGTTCGCCACCATCCCTTGTCAGAGCCTCGTGGAGCTTTAGGTGTTTTCGCTCAATAAGCACACACAACGCCCGGTTTGGGAATCGAAACCGCGATCCTATGACCGCGAGTCCGCTGCCCTAACCACTGGG
>NW_026323059.1:8271-8968 GCF_001194135.2 Octopus bimaculoides
TTTATTAAGAAATCCACAAGATATTAAAACTGCCGAAATAACAATGGAGAAGTTTCGAGAGATACAGGGACTTACAACAACATCAACAACAAATGAAATTTCAAAGTTTATCTTCATTTCCAAAGGTTAATCTCTAAGAAAAAGGAGTCTCCATGTAGTAGACAAATTTGCTAGAATTAGTAGCCGAATCCTACTCAATTCACATCTTATCACCTTAAAGGATACGTTAGATAATGTGGTTTTAGGAAAGAGACAGGATGGTCCTGGACGGATGGCATTTGCGTGTAGATCTCTGTTTGTCAAAGGTAGACTTGGGGCTGGACAACAGTGACAATTTACACAGAAATTCAGTTTACGTCTGACGATAGGTGTTCAAGAGCATTGAAACACTCCATTTCAGTAAGAGCTTCCTTTAAAGTTCCAAGTGTACGTTTCGCTGGATCACAACTCTGAAACCATTTATGGAGCATCTGGAAAGTTTGTTCTACAACATTATAAGGGTAATCATGCCGGATAATATCCAGGTCAGCTTGTCTAATTCCTAATTCTCTTCCTGCAAAAAATACAATACAAAAATAATTGCAACGATATGATCGATAGGTTGTTACGAATATAACAAAGAAATTATGTGATTAGAGGGATGAGAAATTATTTAAGAAACATGGAAAATGGAAGACATCGATCTCTATTTCTAAAG
>NW_026323059.1:9685-15620 GCF_001194135.2 Octopus bimaculoides
ATGTCCCCATAACTTAGCGGTTCGGCAAAAGAGACCGATAGAAAAAGTACTAGGCTTACAAAGAATAAGTCCTGGGGTCGATTTTCTCGGCTAAAGGCGGTGCTCCAGCATGGCCACAGTCAAAAGACTGAAACAAGTAAAAGAGTAAAAGAGTTTATGTCTGTATTACTGGATAATTGCTGGTTTCTGTTACATAACAGATATAATTAGAAGTGGTGGAGACTATACTGAAAGCATAGAAGCTGACCTGCAAACTTGTCCAGAGAGAGAGAGAGAGCTGTTGTGTTTATTTGCATTTAAGTGATTCTGTTTCCAGATGAAGTGCAGAGCGTTTGATGTGTAGATGTAAAGTGCAATATTGCATTGAATGTGGGGAAATGTATTAAAAACTGGCATGAAATGAGGCGGACTGACTTCACTAGAAGGACAATATTCATGTGTAGAGATGCTGGAGGAAAGATGAGCAGGAAGAAAAACTGCGTCTTGAAAGAATCAGAGATAGCGCATAAGAGAGGAGATGGTACAAATATGGTGGGGGGAGGGGGAGATGGAAAATACAATTTGGTTAAAGTGCCAAGAGATCCAAGTCGAAGGAAAGAAAAAGTTAAACGTGACAAAGGACCACAACAGCTGTGGGAGAAAAATGAACGGAAGATGAGGATAATGGACGGTTGTTAGTGAATCGATTTTACCCCAGTATATGACTGGTACATTTTATATCACTTCAAGAGGTATAACAAGTTGGCTGCGTCATACATGATGTCCTTTCTTAATTTGAATAAATCATTTCTATCAGCTGACTGCGGTGATTGTCATGACCTTTTGTGTCAGCGATCAAAGGTTCAAATCTAGTCCCCAGAACAGCTCAATGGCCCACGTAAAGGTATTTCTCTACGGCGCATTCTACCTAGGTGTTTATAGGTACCATAGGGAGGTAAAAGACGTTGCTATAAATACTGGGCGCATTGTATAAAACATACTTTTTGTTGTTACACTTTGAGACAAGGAGTCATCATGGGTTATGGTGATGTTCATGCCTTTCCAAATGAGGTTTGTAATGCAAAGAAGAAGAGTGAAATGATTTCAATTGACAAACAAAATCAAGTTGTCTTTACAACTTTTGTTGGGATGATTATTTTATATTTTGTATTTCCTTAACTTCCAGTGCTGAGTTCAGTCGACTCTAGAAAATAATCAACATTAGGGCCCCGTCTGGTTTGAGAGTGGACAATAGGTTGACCTGGGGTTAAAGAACTACAATAAATATAGAGAAACAGACTAAACAGGGGAGTTCATTAACCCTAGGTCACACACGGTCACACACAGGCGGCGAGCTGGCAGAAACGTTAGGGGGCCGGGCGAAATGCTTAGCAGTATTTCGTCTGCTGCTACGTTCAGAGTTCAAATTCCGCCGAGGTTGACTTTGCCTTTCATCCTTTCGGGGTCGATTAAATAAGTACCAGTTACGCACTGGGGTCGATATAATCGACTTAATCCGTTTGTCCCCTCTGTGTGTAGCCCCTTGTGGGTAGTAAAGAAATAACACACGGTGCACACTCTCCTGTTTAAAATGTTGCATTTCATAACGTTCTCCCAAGGAAAGAATGACGTCACAGCTGGGACCCTTTTCCTCTTAAGTCTGCCAGATTAAGGCAGACATCTGCCTAAACAATAACAACAACAACCTACCAGTAAATTTAGTAGAAACGTAAACAATGTAAACAAACAGAAACATTGACATTAACTCACCTGTTTACCTGTAAACAATAATATAATTTAGTTACCTGTTCCAAACGACAATATTAACTCTTGTGTATCTTCTAATTTATCTATTTTACCAGCCTCGGTGAAATTTCAGTAATATCTTTTGCTAACCATTCAATAGGAAATTAGGAATGGAACCTGTTCTCTGTCATTCTAACAGACAAAAATCTCAAGTGATGGCAAAATGTATAGAAATCAATTAAGTATTTTATACTCACCAACTTGCTGCCATTTAATCCCTATGTTCTTTGCTACATTATGAAGATGCTCCTTACCCAGGTTTAGGGATTCTGAAATAAATATTTCCAAATTTTACACTTCATAGTATAATGTCTCTGTTCCTGTTAAATGGTCTTTATTTTATTACTGTAAGACATTCCTATCATCAATGGTCAGCTGGTGACCACTATGGTTTTGGTCATTATTTTTATACTTTCTTTCCTGGTCCCATGGAATAGCTCAACACTTAGGTCCACAACTAAATAGACTAACCTTCCTAAACTGCTCTCTATTAAAACATCCTACATTCACCATCAAATAATGTAGCAATTATAGACATCCTACATTCATCATCAAATAACGTAGCAATTATTTCATTTAATTATCACTTGATGAACCAGTTCACTGTCATAACACAATTCTCTAAGTCGTACGTAAAACTTACAACATAAGCCCTTTGCTCTGGCTTTCTTTACACAGCCATCTACTTATTTCTTGCTAAAATAACTTAGCTGAAATTTAAATCTTGGTTTTATTTGATGTTTCAAACCGTCCATCAGCTGGAACTGCTGACCTTGCAGTCAGTCACTGTGGGGTCCCTGTATATACCTGTCCAGTTCATCTTCACTACATTTTACACTACGGCACTTCACATCTGCAAATAGTTTCCTAAGAACCTCTTAATGGTATTGAAGGAGCTTTTCTCTAATCCATTTAACCTCATTCCCTCTTTCAGCATGTTTGATATTTCTTTTCATAATCTTTCTAATGCTTTTACTACAATCAAATGCACTCAGGACCATTTGGCTGGAATTAGAACGAGCAGACCACCATAGAAAAGCTGGAATGTTTGAGTGAGGATGTGTTCCTCAACCAAGGAAGGTAGTCAGTAATTCTGAAAAGAAGAACTAACTTTGACAGTGACCATCCATCCAATCCATGGGAACATGGGAAGCAGATGATAAATTATGGGGACAATATCATTTACTGTACTGAAACCTGCAGCTGGATTCTATCTTAAAGAGAGAGAGAGAGAGAGAAACAGGAAGAAAGTGCAAGATAGAGAAATAGAGAGAGAGAGGCAACTGTTATCTCAGTAGGAAACCAAAGTCTGGTTGTTCGTGGACGTAGACAATACGTAGTGGATGTAATGATAGATTTGCTATCAGTAAAGAAAAAGGCAGGGTGTTCACATTTGGAACACTTTATAGCGTAAGATTACAAAAGACATCTAGTTTAATACTAACAACAACAACTTATCAAAATGTCAGTCACAATGTAAATCAAAGCAAAATATTGCCATTAACTCAACCGTTTACCCCTAAACAATAATATAATATAAGTTCCCTGTGGTGGCAAAAGACAATATCATCTCTATTGCATTTCTGAATTTATCCATAATACCAACAGTGGAACATCGTTAACAGAATTACTTTACAGCTAACCTTTCAAATGGAAATTAGGAATGGAACCTGTCGTTAGTTATTCTGACAAACACGAAAGATCAACTGAGGATAAACTTCATGAAAATCAATAAATTGCAACAATGTTTTACTCACCATCGGGCTGTGATGCAGAAGGTTTAGGCTGCGATGTGGAAGGCTTAGGCTGCGACAACTTGGTGAACTTCCCAAACGTTGGAGCATCTGAAATAAATATGTCCAAGTTATGCACATTACTGTAAAGTGTCCTTTGTTAATAATCTATATTTTATCATTGTGAGACTTTCCTATCATCAATAGTCAACTGGTGAGCAGAATTCGTTTGACCAACATTTTTATGCTTTCCCTCGTGGTCCCATTAGTAGCATCAAATTTAGGTCCTCAACAAAAATAGACTAACTTTCCTAAACCTACTCTCTCTCTCTCTATTTAGACATCCTCCATAATCTAACAATGGTGCAATTTTCTCATTTAATTATCACTTGATAACTCTATTTCGTGTTCTTTTGTTCGTTTAGACTTTCGTTTCTTACGTAAGATGTTTGGTATAAATTTGGCAGTTTGCATAAAAGGAGAAGAATGCACAATATCACATTAAAAAATAAAAGTATTTAAGTCAAAACATTTCAACTAGATGCAGCTAGGAGAATATAAATGATTTCCTTCAGCTTCCACCACGCTCTGAAGGTGTGTCTGCAACCTGACACAAGCGTTCCTCTCTATGGTGCCTCGAAAATCTTTGAGTACCTCTTTAATCTCGCTCACCAACCCAACTTGCAGTCAGAGCTAATGGTGTCTTTCTCACCACATGGTCCATACTTAATAATCCATGGGATTACAATCAGGGAAATTAGGAGGCTAAAAATTGGGTCGGCTGAAGTGATAAAATTTCTCCGACAAACACTTCTGACTCTTTCTGGAGGTATGGAAAGGAGTCGAATCCTGATGCTGCGTATATGTCCTTTCAGTGTCCAGTGAGTGTTTGACCACCGTCTCATGGAGCATCACATAGCCATCTCAATTGTACAAAATGTTGTCAACCGCATACAAATGGTCTTCGATATATTACTCTGATGAATAAATATCAGAAATTCAATGTAACAAAGTACTCTCAAGCATCTATGAGCAAGACGGAGATACAGATCAAACTGGAAGCGACAAAATCTGGTATTTGCCCAGATGTTTCGACGTATCTAATGCTTGTAACCCTTTCGTCTGTGCCTTGGTATCAATTCCTCAATTCCAACTATCAGTCCACCTATGAACACAATCAACAATGGGGCCTGTCTGTTTAGAGAGAGGACAATAGGTTGACTCGGGGCTAAAGAACTAACTATAGAGAAACAGACTGGCCAGACTACAGTATGTCACACAAAATCTACATTCTCCTGTTAAAAAAAGTTGCATTTGATAATGCATTGTTGTTCTCCCAAGTAAAACAATGATGTCACATCTGGAACTATTTTCCTCTTAAGTCTGCCAGATTAAGGCAGATATCTGCCTAAACAACGATGACGACAACAACAACAACAACAACAACATATGAGTAAACTGAGTAAAAATGCAAACAAACAAAAGCATTGACATTAACTCACCTATTTCCTTTAAACAATAAAATGATTTAGTTCCCTGTTCCAAACGACAATATTAACTCGTTTGTATCTTCTAATTTATCCATCTTACGAACCATAGAAACTTATGCTAACCTCTGTGGATTTTTTATGAAATTTCAGTTCTATCTTTAGCTAATCCTTCAGCAGGAAATTAAGAATGGAACCGGTTCTCAATCATTCTGACAAACAAAAACTGAAGTGAAGGTAAAATTTATAGAAATTAATTAGTTATTTTATACTCACCAACTTGCTGCCATTGACTTCCTAACTTCTTTGCTGCTCCATGAAGAAGCTTCCCATCCAGTTTTTGAGACTCTGAAACAAATATTTCCAAATTTTATACTTCATACTATAATTTCTCTCTCTCTCTGTTAATGGTCCGTGTATTATTATTATTATTATTATTATTATTATTGTAAGACATTCCAATCATCAATGGTTAACTGGTGACCAATATGGTTTTGGTCAGCATTGTTATACTTTATAGAGTGATCCCATGTAATGGCTCTATATTTAGGTCCACAACAAAATAGACTAACCTTCCTAAAATTCCTCTCTATATTAAGACATCCTGCATACTTCTAGCGGAGAAATGGGTGGATAAGGTAATCGAGGTCGTTAGAGTAAGTGACAGAGTACTTAAGATCAGACTAGTGCTTCATCATAGATTAGCTACTGTCATCTCAGCCTATGCACCTCAACCTGGGCTACCAGATGGTCTGAAAGACCAATTCTATGACACCCTCTTGCAAACTACCTCGTCGACGAGTGACAGGGACCTTCTCTTTGTGGCTGGAGACTTCAACGGTCATGTCGGACGTCGTGCTGGGGGCTTCCATGGCATACATGGAGGCTATGGCTTCGGTTCCCGCAACGAGGAGGGAACCAGACTGCTGG
>NW_026323059.1:18535-26806 GCF_001194135.2 Octopus bimaculoides
TGGCACATGAGATGCACCATTTTGAGCGTGGCCGTTGCCAGTACCGCCTGACTGGCTCCTGTAGGATTTTCGAGCGAGATCGTTGCCAGTGCCCCTGGACTGGCTTGTGCGGGTGGCACATAAAAGACACCATTTCGAGCGTGGCCGTTTTCGTGCGGGTGACACGTAAAAGCACCCACTACACTCTCTGAGTGGTTGGCGTTAGGAAGGGCATCCAGCTGTAGAAACTCTGCCAAATCAGACTGGAGCCTGGTGTTGCCATCCGGTTTCACCAGTCCTCAGTCAAATCGTCCAACCCATGCTAGCATGGAAAGCGGACGTTAAACGATGATGATGATGATGATGATGCATAATTAAATAATGTGGCAGCTGCCTCATGTAATTATCACTTGTCAACATTGTTTTCTCTTAGTTTTGTCTGTCATCCATTAATGCCTTCTTCAATGATTTCCATTGAACCGTTTCTTCTCACCAATAACAAATAAATATGACAAAATAACTTTACATTTCTGACATACAAGTGTAAGAGAGTTAACAAACGATAGCTTATTAACTATGATGATAATGAGGTTTAGATGTAATACAATAGCACTCTGTATAACAATGGAATACTTAATATCAATATAGATTGTATATAATCTTAGTAAAGAGCATCTGACCATCGTTATAAGCGACATGATTGTGTCTCAGCACAGCTAATATTATGGTAGTTCCATGAGAAAACAAAGGAAAATGTTACCAAGTCCAGTGCCAAATACAAATGATTAATTCCTTTCCTGGTCAAAATAACAATGAACAGGTTTCACGATGTAATTTGGACGGAACAATCAAGTCAGAACTAAAACCAAATGGCAAAAAAATTCAGAAAGCTGTCCCTATGTTAGAATTAATATCATGTGAAAACCATCAAGTGTGGAGTCTAGGAATGACTATACAGATTGACAAATGTTATCCAAACAATGTTGCAAATGTTTCACCATCATCATCATCGTTTAACGTCTGCTTTTCATGCTAGCATGGGTTGGACGATTTGACTGAGGACTGGTGAAACCAGATGGCTACACCAGGCTCCAATCTGATTTGGCAGAGTTTCTACACCTGGATGCCTTCCTAACGCCAACCACTCCGAGAGTGCAGTGGGTGCTTTTACGTGCCACTGGCACGAAGGCCAATCAGGCAGTACTGGCAATGGCCATGCTCAAAATGGTGTATTTTACGTGCCACCTGCACAGGAGCCAGTCCAGGGGCACTGGCAACGACTTTGCTTGAATGGTTTATTATATATAATTATAAACAAAGATTTGTGAGTTCAAATCACACAGGGAACTCATATTTTATTCCTATCTGTATGTTTTATGTCAACACCCATATTTTGTTTAAATGTAAACAGATGTTCACAATTCAATACTAAATCTAACATTCAATAAACGTTAATGATCACTATACTTATTATACTTACAGAGTTGATGTTTAATTCTTTTCATTTATAACAATGGTATAAATGTTAACCTGAGACATTCAGGGTACACAACCAAACAAGAGACAACATATCATGACAGACACCTGGCTACATAACAACAACAACAATAACCTATCACTAAACAAAGGAAAAAGCTTGGTAGAAAAATTAAAGAAAAACTTTCTCATTAACTCACCTGTTTACAAATAAACAACCCGTTTTAGTTCTCTCTCCTAAAAGGCATTATTATTACAATTCTAATTCATCCATTTTACCAACCACGCTAACGTCCATTTAATGAAATTTCAGCGGAATATTTAATAGAATCATTTTACAACTAATCTTTCAAATAGAAACTAAGAACAGAACCTGTTCTCAATTATTCTGACAAACAAAATGACTCAGGCAAAGAGAAACATTATGAAAATCTAGAAGATTCGGTTAATTTATATTTACGAAATGCCTCTGCCATTTTCTCGACTTCCTTCTCTTTAAATTTTGGACTCTTTGAAATATGTGTTTCCAAGTTTTATAGCAAAATTTCTATATCTTTATCATAATCTAAATTATTGTGAGAAATTCCTGTCGTCAATGGTCAACTGGTGACCACAATAGTTTTGGTCAGCATCAACCGTGTTACCATGTAATAGCTCAATATTTAAGTGCACAACAAAGTAGATTAATCTACATAATCTAACAATGTTGTAATTATCTCATTTAATTATCCATTGAAATCATAGATTATCTTTAAGTTTTCTCTTTCGTTTCTTATATCTGTGCCAAATCTATGACATGGCGTTGTCCTCTCACCTCTAGATTTCCCTAACCAACATTTTCCCTACCTCCTGCTTGATTCTAATGTCAAACAAATTGGTCATCGAAGATCTCGTGACAAACGCATGTCACACCACTTCAGAAAGGATAAACATAAATTTTATCTCTTTGTTGTGGGTAATCTTTAATTCGAAGTTCACCAGAATGTCATCCGATTCAAGAAATATTTGAACACTCCCTAATAAAACAGCAATTGTAAAGGTGAGCAATGATTAGTTCTAAACAGGTGTAACAGAAAATGATAACAGGTGTCCTAAAACACTGTACACTTGCACAAAACCTCATTAACTGCGTATGACTGTTCATCCACACATTATTGCACAAAATATCTGAAATGGTGCATCAGAACTGATAGTCAAGGACACACACCCTCACCCTATACATCAATCATAGTCTCTAACCCTTTTGATATCCCTTCTATCAATGTGGTGAACTTCAATAGGGGGGGGGGGCCATTGCCAGCAAATTTGAGGACACAAAAAATTAACCCCCTTGCAGAAACTGACAAACTTTTTGATGTCATCGTTAATATAAGAACATTACAAGAACTATGTAACCCCACTCACATCCCACTCCATCACCCACTATTCTACCACATCCGTCAGTAATGCTAATTACATATGGAATAGAACCTGGAATACAAAAATATCTGGACCTTACTGGACTACAGAGGTCAATAGTCACAATTTGTAGGGATTTGGTCCTGTACCCAAGTAAAACCGTATATATTTAGATAGAGGGTAACAAGGAGGAGAATGTTAGGTGAGGGTAGAAGATGATGCTATGACAAAATAATGTCACATTTCAGACATACACGTGTAAGAAGAGTAATGAATGATGGCTTATTAAGTGTCATGTTAATGAGAATATGGAAAGTAGAATAGAACACTTTCTGACATAACAATACTAGATATCAATATAGATTGTATATAACCTGATTGGATAACATGTGGTGTTCCTTTAGGAAGAATATGGTTGTGTCTCAGCACAGTTGATATTATGGTAGTTCTGTCAGCATATAAAGGAAAATGTTATGAAGTCCGGTGCTAAACATTAATTACAATTTCTTTTCCTGGTCAAATAACAATGACCAGGTTTCATTATCCAATTTGAACAAAACAATCAAGTCAGAACTAAAACCAAAAGCTGAAAAACACAAAACTGTCCCTCTATTACAATTACTGTGTATATTATTTGGAGTTACAAGCAAGAAGCTGTGTGTTCGAGTCACTCTGGGGACTCAGTTGATATTTTGGTAGTTCTGTCAGCAACCAAGGAAAAAAACGTTATGAAGTGCAGTGCCAAATGTAAATTATAATTGATTTTCCTGGTCAAATAACAATTAAGTCAGAACTAAAACCGAAAGCTGAAAAACACAAAACTATCCTTCTAAAGGCAAGAGTAATTGAAAAAAAGAACCACAAGAAATGAAATAGGGGTGGAGACATTATTGACCCACCACCAGGAGTGAAGATGAAATTCAAAGAATTGCCACCAGTCGTGGAAGTAAGAGACATAGAAGCACTCATGAAGTATTATTAAAAAGAAAAATAAGTCTTTTAAATTGTTGGAAAAAAGGAAAAGAATAAAATGTTTTATGTTATCTTTAGGAAAAATAACAGTGAAAAAGACAAAAAAAAAACAAAGAACAATTATAAGCAATGTATATAAAGTCTGAAATGGTACTGCTATGAGGGTAGGGCCCATGCGATCATTTTCATTTTTATATAATTTCATCTCCCATTCATTTTATGTTTTTTGTCCCCACTGTGATGTTCTGTCTGTCCTTATGGTGTCCCATTCTGAGTTTGGGACTTTATGCCTAATAAAGAAATCAAAAAACACAAAACTCTCCTTCTTTTACAATTAATATCATCTAAAACTCAAGATGTATGAGTCTAAGAATATATATATATATATGGATAGTAAATGCTATTTAAACAATATAGTAAGTGTATATTATTTGGAGTTATGAACAAGAAATCGTATGTTCAAGTCTTTATATTTTGTGTTAACACCAATACTTTTTCAAATGTAAACAGATGTTCACAGTTCAATACCTTAACATTCAATAACACAACCACGTGTGTATATTATCAGACTTATATTTGTCTTTTTTAGACGATTCGAATGTGTCTTGTACAATACAGACAAGAAAGTGATATTTCAAAAGCTGTATCGATGTTAAAACAGCAGAATTGGGTATTATCACCCTTACAAGGCAGAAATAAATAGCCATTCGATAAAAGTAATTTAATGATCAATATTCTTATACAGATTTAATATTTAATTTTCTTTTATTTACTTTCTACAGTGTATATTCTAAGTGGAGACCTTTAGGGTATATACTGCAAGAGATGTTATCTCATATCAAACAACTTGCTACTGTAATTATTTGAGATCGTTATAAGACGATAAATCACAAAGTATTTTGGAGGAGAATTTTATAAAATATGCTGCAATTACTCATGTCGTTTTTTAACGAATTACCGATATTTACAGCTACAAAGAACAACCGATTCAACAGTCAGACTTTATAATGTCGGCTCTCAAACTCTCAGCTGAGATTTTGCGATTAAATATCCTACTTTAGCAAAACTCAACATGATGTTCTTGTGAGTAGCTTTCTCTTTAATCATCATCTTCCCTAGATACTGATAAATCATTAATCAACTTTAATGACTCACAATCGATTGTTAAAAATTGGTGTTTACTGATATAAAAATGTGACATAATGATACTTCAGCTCGTTACTAGTTATGTTTCGATATCATTCGTTAGTCTTATGTTGCAGTATCATTCATTAGCCTTGTTCTGCTGACAGGACCCTCTTGAAATGTGACAAGTCTTCTATTTGGATAAAGCCAATGTTTTGTGGATGTAATGAGAGATAAACTATCACAGAGAAAAGACACCTGGAACATCTTTCAACATAAATCTGCCAGATTATGGCAGATCTGGGTCTATACGACAATTCTGAAGTACATTAAATACCATAAAGTCAATGAGACAAACAGACAGATTATCAAACAGTTTTCTTACCAAATTCTCCTGGTCCAAAGACTGGTTGTTGACAAGTGGGGCATGTTTCACATGTAATGCAGATCTGACACTCACTACAAAGGACACTATGTTGACACGGTTGGAATTTGGAAGCGAAATTAGTTTTACAATATGTACATCTGTGGAACAAAATAGAAACACATCCCAACAATAACTTTCATTTATAATAAAGATTACATTGTGTACGTGATTAGAGTTCAGAATAGTATGAGACACTTCAATGACGAGCACAAATACATCAGAAGGTTTCCTTTTAACAATTACATTCAAACAGATTATATGAGCAGCGCACACACACACACATACACACACATACAAACTTATACACATATACATAAATGTATGTCTTCACTCTGATACATCACTAAAACTGTTTTGTGTGTATGCAGATCGCAAAAAACACAGTCAACGACGTTTTTTGCCGTAATATACTTCAATTCCAGCATAGACTCCATTTCTTCTGAATAAAAATATGAACACAAGATCATTTGTATTTCTAGGCTTTATTAAATGTGTAGATAACAAATATTTTATTGTATGTAATCTATTTAATCTATTTATACTCTGGCATTTGGTTTTAAATTCTATGGATGGACAGACAGAACACAATTTCCACATGGGTATACTATGCAGCAAAACAAGTTATACTTCTAAAATAGAACAATACCCTGAAAATAATATTTTGAGCCGAAGTTGTTCAACAGAAAGCATTGAGAGGGGAAAAAACTGACAGAGAAAAATGTGTAGGGATTAATATGTACAAAAAGTGAAAACTCGCTTCAAATTGATGAGTTGAATGGCATAAATGTTAGTTTCTATCTGCCTTCAATGTACTACTAACCCCAGGATGATGCCAAACCAAGAGAAGGTACACCATGGTTCTATGATTGAAGGACTGTGAGAAATAGTTCAACTATTGAGTTGGTCATTTCAGTGCCTCATCCGTATGTCTTCCCGGTGCCAATCAAAATCTGGCCATCCGCAGGAAACTTTTGGAAATTTGATGCAAGGGATATTACAAACAAAAGTCTTTACAGAACTGTAAAATAAAGGATCATATCAGAATGCCCTACATGCAAACTTGCCGCTTGTGAGAGCTGAATTGAGGCCCATTGAAAAAGTCATTGACTCCACCAGACATGGTGCAATTTTCATTCTTTATCTGAAGAACTCATTGATTTGCAACCATTTTCTAACAACTTGTTCACTTAAAATTTGTTCCTCCAAAACATGTTCTCTCCATCAAATGATTGCATCAAAACCCAGGCTTATTAGATTAGATTTCTTCTGGGGTTTGTGCGCACTGTTTAACCTTGGATAAGGCAAAGTGTGGAAATCAAATTACTTATTGAATTCATCCTGGTATGTCACCTGATAAACACCTGAAGTTAGGTATTGTAGCTCCCTTGAATCATGACTCAACACCAGATGGAAAAGGGATACAAGCTGGTTTGAGGATATTCAATAAACAAAGTGCAAAAACCACAGGAAACTAAGCAAAAACAAAACAACCGCTTCTATAAATCAGGATAGGTTTCGATCCAGATACAAATTGTTTTTAAATGTCCACAGTTTATGCAATAAGGTCCACTTCTTTTATTCTTACGTGGAAAGTATCAGTTCTGATCTCACTACAGTTGAACCTGGGAGCATTCCTTATTGATGCTTTGAGCATAAAAAGTTACATTTTGTTTCAAAAATACCATCTATTCACCATGGGGGGTAGTGTGATGTTAATTCAAGTTTTCTAGCAATTCTTTATGAAGATTTAAACCAGTCACAAAAAGAGATGATTTTGTGCGATATATAAGCTCATCGACACTTGTTTACCATCTTCCAGACTACCATCAAAACACAGCCGTTTGACATTCTTGGAGCTGCATCTTTGAAATATGTCACTTATGGTTTCTCCATTTTTCCAGAGTTTGGCTTGGAAACTTTTCACTGATCACAAAGTGAAAATGATTTTCGTTGATTCTGTGCTGGATTCAAACTGGTCCCAATTAGTTACCTCTTCCATAAGTGGTAACAACACTTTGGATCTGCTATTTACCACAAATCCTGAAATAGTCATCAGTTTCACTACCAAGATATATTTAACTGACTCTAATCATGCTCAAATCTTGCCAATCTATCTCCAACGGATGGCAAGAACAGCCACCATCACCTCTAAACTGCTAGCTTTTACTGGAACACAGTCGACAGAAGACACCCCCGTTGTACAGAGTTTTAGTGCCTTGACTGGCTTCAAGTTTACAATTCTGGAGATGTCTATGTCAAACTACAGCATATTCTTAATATGGACCACGTGCTAAGCATCAGTATCAAGGAAACTTGTTAGAATCCCTGTTCGTGCAATGTGAGAAACTGTAACAACCCACTTTGCCAGAAAAGATCGAGGAGATGCCGAATGTGAATAGAGATTACAAAGAACAGAGGATAAATGAAGAAGATGAAATAGAACATCCAACCATATCAAGCAGGTGACTAAAAAAGAGACAATAATTAAATCTGAACAAGTCATGGCAACCTGGATAGAAAATCATTTTGGAAGTATCATCATCATCATCGTTTAACGTCCGATTCCATGCTAGCATGGGTTGGACGATTTGACTGAGGACTGGTGAAACCAGATGGCTACACCAGGCTCCAATCTGATTTGGCAGAGTTTCTACAGCTGGATGCCCTTCCTAACGCCAACCATTCCGAGAGTGTAGTGGGTGCTTTTACGTGCCACCGGCACGAAGGCCAGTCAGGTGGTACTGGCAACGGCCACACTCAAAATGGTGTATTTTACGTATGTATGCTCAAAACATGGGGTCTCATATTCCATTCATCCCTCTTTGAAATCCCCACAAATCAGATTGCCAGAGATCCCAAAGAAGGTAGTAAGGTTTATTGTGGAATACTATGCT
>NW_026323059.1:28592-29882 GCF_001194135.2 Octopus bimaculoides
TAAGCAAGCTACTTACCACACAGCCACTCCTGCGCCTTATAAAAGATCATTTCTAAAAAAGAAATCCTCCTTGTACATATAATAAAACAGAATCATATTTATACAATCCAAAAATCAATATATATAAACAATATGTGAATTTTAACTGACAAAGTAGCCAATACAGACAGATGTTTGGTAAAGAAACCACCACAAATGATGATAAAATAATGGAGTCTAAGCAAACCAGGAAGCCTAAAACACAAGGAATGGTGTGTGTTATTTGAATTATTGAGGTTTTCTGGCAATGTTTTAGCAACAGTTACAGAAAAATCTGTCTGTCTGTCTACACCTGTACATACACACACACACACACACACACACACACACACATATAGTCTGTCAGTGTGTGTTTATAGATTCTTTCATCATAAAAGCTTACGTGATGGTAATTACCTGAGATGAAGAAGAGATAAAGAAAAAATGTTGGTAGAAAGATAAATCTGATTGTGTGGTCTTTGGTCAAGACACTCACTAGTGACAGTATAATAGATTGGGAGAATTAGAACTGACCAAACATATAAACATAATTATATACAAAATAGAAAATATAAAGGTTTATCTTGTCATTGCCAGCAAATACTTACAGTGGTGGTAAAATGGCTGTTAATTTTTCTTTCAGATTTTCATCCATGATGAGGTCCACTGGAGTCTTATTCTCCATATTTTTCTGGTAAAAGTTGGCTCCAAAATGAAATAGGGAGCTTGCAACTACAACATTACAAGTCCTGTCTTTCAGGTCCAGAGAGAGCTTAAAGGCACACTACAAACGATGAAACAACGATAAGTTCAATAATACACAAGCATATATTATAGATAATGGAACTACTACCAAAATAATAAAACACTAGACACTACAGACCAACAAGAACCTATCTGTACAACTGGCTTGGTAAAGGCAAGTGGCCATACCAAACGAAATACTTATGGAAGCATGGTGAGCTACATTTGTTGTGTTTATATATAACACAACAACATGAAAACGATGTAAATTATATCAGAAAAGAGAACTCCGTCGCTTACGACGTCGAGGGTTCCAGCTGATCCGATCAATGGAACAGCCTGCTCGTGAAATTAACGTGCAAGTGGCTGAGCACTCCACAGACACGTGTACCCTTAATGTAGTTCTCGGGGGATATTCAGCGTGACAGAGAGTGTGACAAGGCTGACCCTTTGAATTACAGGCACAACAGAAACAGGAAGTAAGAGTGAGAGAAAGTTGTGGTGGAAGAGTACAGCAGGGTTCGCCAC
>NW_026323059.1:29892-32918 GCF_001194135.2 Octopus bimaculoides
GCACTCCACAGACACGTGTACCCTTAATGTAGTTCTCGGGGGATATTCAGCGTGACAGAGAGTGTGACAAGGCTGACCCTTTGAATTACAGGCACAACAGAAACAGGAAGTAAGAGTGAGAGAAAGTTGTGGTGGAAGAGTACAGCAGGGTTCGCCACCATCCCCTGCCGGAGCCTCGTGGAGCTTTAGGTGTTTTCGCTCAATAAACACTCACAACGCCCGGTCTGGGAATCGAAACTGCACTCCTATGACCGCGAGTCCACTGCCTTAACCACTGGGCCATTGTGCCTCCACAAGCAAAACCAATATTACACAATTAATCAATAAACATCTTTGGATGCTGAAGGTGAAGTAAAGGAAGTACGAATTAGTGTCACAGTTGAGGCAGCACACCAACACATTATAGTTAATAAACTGTTCAAACTATTAGTCTGATAAACAATTCCAGTATGTGGGGTGGTAGGTGGATACCAGAGGAGGTCCTTGTCACTAAAGGAGACATTATTACAATTTACAGATGACCATCAACTGTCTGAAATAGAGTCACACATCTATAGTGACTTTTATTTATATGGGAATGAAGGAGTTGACAATAAACAGCATCAGATCTACCAATGGATAGATGTTGATGGCTTTGTATATGAATATATGTAGTTGTACATACAAAATTTAAGTACAGGAAAATAAACGAAGGTCATTGCATCATTGTTCCCGTTCTCTAGTGTTCTAAAGGTCAACATTGTTATGACATGTTCATAAGAGGTCAGTGGATATAAGCCATGTACAAGAAGTGTGAGAGCTGTTTCAGTAAGAATTCTTCACACAATGAACTGGGTGTATTTATCATTGCACCAGCACTATAAGGGTTACCGTCTATCATATCATACAGACCTCTCTTCTACCCTGTATCATTGTTATTTGGGAATATCTCCTCTCCTCAATAGGTCGCCTCTCCTTCACATTGTGATGGCTGTGTTTATATAGACAACATATGAGATGGGTCACCTTCTGCACTATGGAGAGGCAATACCTTTGAGGGTCGATGAAGATGGAATAATGCAACTAGGTTTATCAGGAAAGACTGGATCACGAAATGGTAATGGAGGGTGAGGCTGCTAAGTGTATATTGATGCATGAGAAGCAACATCTGTTTCACTCTCTCTCTCTCAAACACACACAAATACACATATATTTACTCACAAAGAATTTGAAAACTTACCGTATCTAAGATGGCCATGGGCTCCACCTCAGAATGAAAGAATGCATCTTTGTGTAAGGCCAGGTGCAGGCAATTATTGCCTTCATTGTCGACAACATTTACATTCACACGCCTGGCTATCACTTTCTGCATTATTCCGAGGTGACCCCTGGAGACGGCTTCAAGCAATGGTGTCCTATTTTCATTGTTCTTGATTTCTAAATCCAATGAACACTTTGTGGAGGTAAAAATAGAAAATGAAAATCAGGGTTGATATCAATGTCTCATTAATCTCTTCTACTGGGTACTTGATCAAACTGATCAAATACATTAGATGTTTGCCAGTGAAATCAGACTTCCATATGATTCCTCCATAACTTGCTATTAAGAAGTCATAAACAGATTGTTGCAGCCTATTCCACATTTATCCCTCACTATAGTAAGTTGTAGGGGAGTTGAACGAGAGTGAACAAATGATTAACAGATCAAGACTAATAAATACAAATTATACATCTAACGTTTACTTTTGATGTTGCTATAGTAATAAGGAGTTCATAAAACTGCTCAAGTGTTTAGTGTCCATATCCACAAAATCAATGCGCACACACACACACACATCAATGTTACATATATAAATATATATATATAAATATATAAATATATATATAAACATATAAATAAATATATATATAAACATATAAATATATATAAAGTAGTTGTATACTGCCAACTTAACATGACAGTCCCAATAAGGGAATATACTACTGCTATTTAACCCTAGGAAGCTGAACCGCTTCCTGTCGGCCTTGACACATTTGTTGTGTTTCACTGAAATAGTATATGTTTGCGATGGTTTGACAGACTTTTTCAACCAGCCGGTCGTGCTACTTCAGGCTGATGACAAGCAAAGACTCAGAAACATGTCCCTGAATGCAGGCTAGGCTGGGTGGAAGAGTGTCTCCCCCTCGCAAACATAAGGACACAGGAAATGTGTCAAGGCCGACAGGAAGCGGTCCAGCTTCCTAGGGCTAAATAACAGTAGCATATTCCCTTATTGGGACTGTCACGTTAAATTGGCAGTATACAACTACTTTATCGCATCACTACTGCCTAAGTCTCTCTGAGAGATTTAGAAATTTATTATTTCTAATAAATATATATATATATAATTTTTCAAAGTAAACTCTGTAATCGTTACCAATATGGCAGGAGATTTCACCTCAAAAAATCTAAATTAGACTCCTTAAGGATCGTTCTCCTTGGTTATATATCCAAAGTTTTAAATTTTTACATTTAAGAAAGAGATTTGACGCCGATGTCCATATCAATGTATTTAATCCAATGTTTAACATTTCTGTATAAAGCTATATTTGACCACTAAGTATAAGTCAAATAAATCATTTGCCATAATTAATATTAAAAATTTCAGTAATAATTATAATAGGCATAGAATATGGCAAGGGGTTACCTCCCCTTAAATGTAAAAATTTAAAACTTTGGATATACAAATATATATATAAATAAATATATATATATATAAATATAAATAAATATATATATATATAAATAAATATATATATATATATATAAATATAAATAAATATATATATATATATAAATATATATATAAATATATATATATAAATATATATATAAATATATATATATATATATAAAAATATATATATATATATATAAATATATAAATAAATATATAAATATATAAATAAATATATAAATATATAAATAAATGTATAAATAAATATATAAATAAATATATAAATATATATATAAATATTTGTTTTGCAAGATTTTTTATGTGAAATCG
>NW_026323060.1:0-410 GCF_001194135.2 Octopus bimaculoides
CACTACACATGATTTTCTCCCCTCCATACACACGCAAGCATGTATCTGACCTATACACTGTTCACTTTCCAGACATTTGTACAATACTGCATATGCTTTATGCGCACTTTTGACAAGTTGTAGTGCACCTGAGCACTGTATACAATAATTTCATTATTATTATCATCGGGTTTAGGCTAATTGTGACTGACCAGACTTGGCTGGTTTGTAATTTTTTTTATTTGTTTCAGTCATTTGACTGCAGACATGCTGGAGCACTACCTTTAGTCAAACAAATCGAACCCCAAGACTTATTCTTTGTAAGCCTAGTACTTATTCTATCGGTCTCTTTTGCCGAACTACTAATTTACGGGGACATAAAACCCGGTGCAAGCTATGGACACATAAGAGGTGCAGCAATATCAAAGGCA
>NW_026323061.1:0-429 GCF_001194135.2 Octopus bimaculoides
TATATATATATGTATGTATGTATGTATGTATGTATAAAAGTTATACACGAAGGGAAAAGCCACTAAGTAGTTTTCCATCACGCTAGAAATTGGAAGTTAAATCCCAAACCACGAAAAAAACTATTCTTGCTTTAGCACGTTGAATGTAGGCGGGCAGGACAATTTGAGAGAATTCAAAAATGATTAGTCATTTCCGTACTTCAAATTTCGCCCTTAACGATTCAATATACTAATTAATTAATTAATTAATCAAAAGCATCTGTGGCTCATCAGCGAAAATTGCAATGGGCATATAATTATAAAAACTCGAATACGTACGTATCAGACAAGACACACTGCATATTGAATTTAAATCTTTGTATATCGAGGAATTCAATTCAAATGTCCCACAGACAACACGCCAAAGCCAGAGTAAAACAGCAGTGAATT
>NW_026323062.1:0-538 GCF_001194135.2 Octopus bimaculoides
CACCTTGTTGCACATTTCATGTGCTTACTCCGGTATATATATATATATGGTAGTAAGTAAATGTGCTTTAAAAAAGATTTTCAAGAAACTCACATTTTTGGGAGGGAAGAAGTGTTTGACTGTCGATCGTATTTGGAAAAGGCTGACCGGTATTTGTATGTATGTATGTATGAGTGTGTATTGTCTGTGTATATATATATATATATATATATATATGGTAGTAAGTAAATGTGTTTTAATAAAGATTGGTAAATTTTCAGATTAACATCTGCACGATTTTCACTACAGTGTTAGGGTTAGGGTTAGGTAGGTAATCGTGCGGGTGTTAATCTCGAGATTTACGAAAAGATTTTCAAAAAAGCTCACAGTTTGTAGGGAATAAATGTTTGTCGATCGTATTTGAAAAAGATGTCTCGCTATTTTTTTGTTGTTGTTATCATGGTGAAGGATGGAATTAGAAATGGAAAGTGAACTTACAATTGCCGCCGATTAGAATGAGGTCATTGGTAACCATAGGTACATATATATGTGTGTATTT
>NW_026323063.1:0-570 GCF_001194135.2 Octopus bimaculoides
TATTGCAATAATATCTGAATATTCTTTCATTTTATTTCTCATAGTTTTATGGCGGCAGTTATATAACATGCCCCAATGAACATGGCAAGTGGACGGTATATGGTATTGGTTCATCAAGGTCATGTTATGGTCGTGAATTAGTTCCTTCGGCGTATACTGACATATATGAGATGAAAGATTGGATTGAAGAAGAAATTTAACAAGTTAAATACAAGATGTTTGTTATAATGTTAATTATTAATGATTAATTTGATTTAAATTGATTTCATTAACTGCTTAATTCCACAATTAAATTTTGCAAATTCTAACCATATGACTAACTTTCGAATCTTATTTGTTGCTTGCTTATTTTTATTAACCTTATTTGTTCTCTAAAGATTTATATACCACGTCTAAACATACTAATTTATACTTTTAAAATACCTACATTAATCATAAATATTCTAAATATCTGAATAAAACAATTTTCTCAAAAATATCCCCAGTCAAATGGTTCACGCCAACTGAAAGATTTATGATTATTAATTAATTTTACAGGCGAAATCCCACTTATCAGTTTAATGTGTATTT
>NW_026323064.1:0-299 GCF_001194135.2 Octopus bimaculoides
TGTCAAAATGAATACCCCTGCGATGGACTGGCACCCTTCTGTGAGGCGGAAAGCATACGCCTCAGTAACCGCAAAAACGGGCTTATAAGCCTAAAGCTCGGGAAGGAATACGACCCGTTTTGATACAAACATAACAATGGATTTCCATATAGTTTCCGTCTGCCAAATTCACTCACAAGTCATTGATAGACTCAGGGCTATCGTAGAACTGAACATTATATGGTTGCAGTGCATACTCTCTTTATCCTTTCTTACTCTTTTACTTGTTTCAGTTATTTGACTGCGGCCATGCTGGAGCA
>NW_026323065.1:0-463 GCF_001194135.2 Octopus bimaculoides
CAATTGAAATTATCGAAAATAAATTCTATTCAAAAATATAGCTAATCATCGGGTTGTAAGTAGAACAATAATTAAAATAAATAAATATATATATCTCAACCAACAATAAGTACCAAATGAATTTATATGAAATACTTATTTCATAAAGATAGAAAAATTATTAAAAATATCAAAATATCAAAATAATAAACATTCAATAATCATCCCTTCATCCATTATAATATATGCTAACATGTATATTATATACAAAAACCAACTTATATAAATTATCATTGTTTTAAATACAATTTGAACGAAGTTTAAGTTTAAAATAATAATGAAGATAAAATTAGTACATATTTAACCGGTGTAATAGTTAAAGCTATACTATTTAAAACTAAAAACGTTTATTTAATTATCATTACAAATCAATAGAATAATAGAAAAATACAAGAATATTTATTTCTACAAATGTAAAAATAAA
>NW_026323066.1:0-272 GCF_001194135.2 Octopus bimaculoides
TATATATATACATACATATATACATGCATACATGCATATATATATACATATATATACATACATATATACATGCCTGCATGCATACGTACATACATACATATATGCATACATACATGCATTCATACATGCATTCATGCATTCATACATATATACATACATAGATACATGCATGCATACGTACATCATACATACGTACATCATACATACGTACATCATACATACGTACATACATACATACATACATACATCATATATACATACATACATACATA
>NW_026323067.1:0-429 GCF_001194135.2 Octopus bimaculoides
ATATATATATATATATATATCCATATGATTACATGCATGGCTTATGTATTCACATAAGCTGTATGAGTGTAAAGGATAGAGTATCTGTATTCAAATGTGAGTTGGAACGTGTGCAACAATATTCAAAAGTTTTGTGATTGCGTGGTGATATGTAGATGCTAATAGATATACGTATATATGTAAATCATTCTGTATGAACTTATGTGTCTGCCTGCTTAATGATTTCATGAAACTAAAAATTAGAACAATAATCAAATGACGAAAAGCTGAAGATTTTTAATTAAAAGTCTCCAAACAACTACTTCCTCATTTGTCTGGTTTAATTACAAAATACTTATTTTGAACCAAAAAAATTTTAATGAAAAAAAAATTCTAAAAATTACATATATAGATATGAGTGTATGTATGTGTGTGTGTGTGTGTATATAT
>NW_026323068.1:0-753 GCF_001194135.2 Octopus bimaculoides
TATATATATATATATATATATATATATATACTCTCCACAGATATAAGGCGACGAAGAAGCACGAGGTGAATAATGAATTAAAGAAAGTAACAGAAAAACAAACGGCAAAAATGTAGTAGTAATAATAATAATAATAATAATAATAATAATAACTTTCGAATATTTGAAAAGAGAGTTAGTTGAAGTGAGAGAGAGAGAGAGAACATGAGAGATTGAGAAACAGTGAGAAAGAAAATAAAAAGTAAAATGAGAGAGAGAGAGAGAGAAAGAAAGAGAGTTAGTAGTATTGAATTAGGGAGGAAAAAGAGAAAAAAAAATAGTGAGAGGGAATGATAAGAGTTGAGATTTTAAAAAGAAATTAAGAATTCTGTAGTTCTAGGCATGTCTGCTGCAGAATCCATTAAGCAACGAATTGTTTTCGTGTAATTTTGTTATTCTCTTTACTCCACTTCATCTACTGAGTGTATTTCTATGCAGTTTAGTTTTGTAGTTGTTTGCTGTTGACGTTGTTGTTGTTGTTGTTGTTGTTGTTATTGTAATAGTTGTTATCTTCTGGTTACATCTCTTACTTTAGGTTGTTTGTCTCGACGGTCATATAAATCATCTTTCCCTTAGCTATTGATTTATTAATTCTGTTCGTTTACGTGTTCATATCACTGCTGTAGTTCGAAGTAGTTGTGGTAATGAGCTTCAGCTATTCGTACGAAACAAAAATTTCGAAATTTATAGAAGTTTTATACATTAATATATATA
>NW_026323069.1:0-290 GCF_001194135.2 Octopus bimaculoides
GTGTGTGTATGTATGTATGTATGTATGTATGTATGTATGTGTCTGTGTATATTCACACTCGGACACACACATATGCATGCATATATGCACGTATGTACGTATGCACTGTGAATAATGCACTGTGTTATTTTCTATAGTAAAACATGAATTAAGGTAGAAAGACTAGTATTGTTGCTTATTTAATTGGTATTCAATATATTACGTTGTTTGAGCGATATCTAGGTCGGTTGAAATGGTCTGCTTGCAGAAGGTGAAACTCAAGAATTCGGCTTCCGATTACCACTTTTGGG
>NW_026323070.1:0-843 GCF_001194135.2 Octopus bimaculoides
CGGTGCTCCAGCATGGCCGCAGTCAAATGACTGAAACAAATAAAGAGAAAAGAGTATTATTTATTTACATTATTTACATTTGACGGATATGGCGTAGGGGTTAAGAGCGCGGTGCTAATGTTGATGCTGATGGTGGTACTGGTGGCAAGAAGGAAACACCTTAAGAAAAATTTCGAAGAAAGATTAGGAATTAAAGTATTCGCGTAGTCAAAATGGTGTTAAGGGTCAATTTAATCAGCGTAATTGGATTGCAATTAACTCAGTGTTACCATTGGTAACTACAGGCCATTCATTAATGAATTTTACACGTAATTTTGACCAATTATTTTATTAGAAAGTTCAGAATTTTCTCAGAGAAAGTTTCTTCTTGCCGAGGGAAAATTACGCTTCTTGCTGTGTACAGAGAGGAAAACTGATTCTTAACTCTCTCTCAATTAACAGATCGATATTAGAATATGTTTGACCTATTGCCTCTCCGAAAGATTTTCTTAAGTTTGTCCTAAACATCCATGCTTGGGTTCAGGTTTTAGTTAGTCCTTGTTTTACGCGATCTGAGTAATATGGAACTTTCCATGAGTTGAAATAAAGCAAATGGTGTGGTGGGAGCTGCTTCATATATGACGAATGGTTGCCAGGGAAATATTACATGCTGAATCAATTTATCTAACTTAGGAATGGCTCTATGGTAAGTAGCTTGCTTACCAACCACATGGTTCTGGGTTCAGTCCCACTGCGTGGTACCTTGGGCAAGTGTCTTCTACTATAGCCTCGGGCTGACCAAAGCCTTGTGAGTGGATTTGGTAGACGGAAACTGAAAGAAGCCCCTCGTATATATGTATACAC
>NW_026323070.1:1123-1887 GCF_001194135.2 Octopus bimaculoides
TTGTATTTCGGGGAAGTCTTTTATTTTCCAAATAAACTCACGCACTCTATATTCGTCCTTCACTCGTTTATTACAGTTCTCATGTCGATCGTCCGGAGACCTTTTCGTAACTTGTTTGTGACCTCTTCAGAGACACTTTTGTGTGTGCTCTTGCTACGTGGAGTAAGAGCATGTGTATATGTGTGTGTGTGTGTGTTTTAGTGTGTATTTATGCATTTATGTATTCAATGCCTCCAGCATGGCCGAAGTCCAATGAACAAACAATTAAAATATATGACATAAAAGATAGCGCGTGCTGGATGAAAGCTCATAACGACTTTCTCTCGCTGTTTGCGATTTAAATCCTTGATTTATGATTGATGATACTGACTCGATATAATCAAATTTGAGAGAAAGATAATCTTGTATAATCTAATTTATACACGTTTGTTATTTAGAATTATCTCTTGAAAATAATCCTTTCATGATTAAAACAAAAATTATATGAAATAATTCATGAAAATAATACTTTCAAAATATGTATAAATTATAATCTTATAAATGAGCAAATGAATTTATTAGGGAGATTCCTTCGTGAGCAACTGTGCAAAAGTGTTGTACATACATACATGAATATACATACATACATACATACATGAATATATATATACACAGTATATACATGTATATATACATATCATATTTTATACATATATATATGTATAAATATATATGTATACATATGTTTGTGCGCGTGTATATATATATATATATATATATACATA
>NW_026323071.1:0-264 GCF_001194135.2 Octopus bimaculoides
TAGCAGAAGACACTTGCTCAAGGTGCCACGCAGTGGGACTGAACCCGGAATCCTGCGTTTGGGAAGCGAGCTTCTTACTTTACAGTCTCTCCTGCGTCTATCTTAGGTAACTTAGGTAACTTTAAAAAAAATGTCCTTACACGGCGGTGCATCAGCATGGCCGCAGCTCTAAGCTGAAACTATAAAAAAATAAATAAAAAATGCACTAAAATCGAAAAAAGTTGAATAAAATGACTGAAGGTGAAGTTTATTGATTACTTAAAA
>NW_026323072.1:0-540 GCF_001194135.2 Octopus bimaculoides
AAAAAAGAAATAAATTAAAGACGTATCTCTTTAGCAACTTCTCATTCGTTATTTGGCGAGGAAATTGCTTGATAAAATGGTTGCGGTAAGAAACTTATGAAGTTAGTATATGAACGAAGATCGAAAAAAAAAAGATATAACAGATAAAGACAAATAGACGGTCAGGCGAAGATAATAATGCATGGAGAAATAAAAACAGATGAGGTGAATGGATGTCTGAACTTTGTTGCATAATAACTGGATAATAAGGAACTGTTAAAAATCAGAAGACACTCTCGCACGAACATGCAGTGTATATACATATAATATGTATAGAAACACATGTAGTTCCAAGTTATGTTTTGTCAGTGGACAGATCGTGGTTTCAAAGCGACGAAAATTTTGACACAAATGAAAAATTAAATGTTGAAGTGAAACTAACGGTTTTTGTGCGTTCATGGGTGGCTTATAAATATCATGCACGCTGCAATTGTCTTTTGTTTTAGTACACGATCTCAGATTAAATCACTTGCTATACAAGTACATCTTCTATATATATAT
>NW_026323073.1:0-558 GCF_001194135.2 Octopus bimaculoides
ATATATATATATATATATATATATATATATGACAAGCTTCTTTCAGTTTCGGTCAACCAAATTCACTCACAAGACTTTGGTTAGCCTGAGGTTATACTAGAAGTCACTCGCCTAAGGTGCCAATCTGAGGGACTGAACCAGAACCACGTGATTGGGAAGCAAACTTCTTACCATACAACCACTCCTGTGCCTATATCTAATTTTAAAAAAAACAAACAAACCTGGAATGGTTATATTTTGAGACGCTGTTGGCATTTATGGTAGAATGGTTTATGATATGCAGACACATGATAAGTCAGGGAAGAGGAAGGTGGTGGGACTCTGCATTGTTGCTCTGCATGCTAATAACAATAGCCAAATCACCTACAACTCACAAAAAAAACAAAATGGTTCTGGTTGGAACGTCTTTTGCTATAAGGGTACTTGATGATAGATAACTTGGGGGTTAGACAAAGCAACAACAAAACTACTCCAATACACCATAGACCTAAAAACATAAACCCAAAACAAAAAAACTTCTACTTCATACCGAACGTAAGACTTTCCTACGTGTGAAGA
>NW_026323074.1:0-734 GCF_001194135.2 Octopus bimaculoides
ATATATATATATACATACATAGACAGATATATAGTTGTGTATGTATACATAAATACACATATATACGTTTATAGATATATATGAATTCATTCATATATATATATATATATATATACAAAGATAGACGAAGAGAGACTTTGAAACACAGAGCGGCAGAGAGAGAAAGAGAGAGAGAGAGTGAAAGAGAGAAGGAGAGACAAAGGGAGGGACAGATCTATGTCCCTACATTAAGACGGCTTCACTTAATTTTGTAAGCTTGCCAATATTCTCGAAAATCTGGCACAGTCCGTGTTGCACATCTACCTATAGCTGTTAGACGTAAAGACAGCGTAATCTTATTACCCTGATGGTATTTGTTGCTGTTGATTGTGTTGGTTGCGCTGCTAATACCAGCGGTGGAGCTGCTAATACCAGCGGTGGAGCTGCTGGTGCTTGCAGCAAAACTAGTTGGATTGGTGTTGGTGGTTGTGCTGGAGCTGCACATGGGCGTTTGCCACATATGTAATGGTTTCTCCTGCTGAAAATGGAAGGCTTAATGCGGTATAAGCAGTTTGTTGGTCTCTCCAAATAAGATTGTTTCGAATTGTGGATGTAGCAATATGTGAATGTCTTCCTGTATTAGTAACTCTTCTCTGGTTTCATATATACACCTTTCTTTCTAACTCGATTTTCCCCTCCCACTCTCTCTCGCTTTGTTTCTCGCTATCTCTCTCTATCGTGTATATATATATACA
>NW_026323075.1:0-391 GCF_001194135.2 Octopus bimaculoides
CAGACTGCACATGGAGTCAACATGATCGATGGTCTCATTTTGTTGTTGGCGTATACGACGTAATGGCGAGCTGCCGTTCTTTAATATGTTGGCCTGGTAGTTCTTTGTAGGTAGGCATTGATCTTGGGCTGCTATGATAAACCCCTCTGTTTCTGATTTCAAGCCAGAGGCCATTAGCCATTGATGGGTGAGGGCTTTGTTAATATCTGCATTATTCGCTCTCATTGGGTATTTGCCATTGAGAGGTTTTCCAAGCCATTTTTCAGTCATAATATCTAAGGCAACAGTTTTAGCACGGGTTTTCAAGCGCTTAGCTTTTTCTGCAGGTATTTCAAGTTCGAGTAATTCTTGAATTTGTTGCAATTGGAATTCACTTAGATATTCCTTTGCC
>NW_026323076.1:0-205 GCF_001194135.2 Octopus bimaculoides
CAGATAAGTAAACAAAAGTTGATGGAAATAAATCAGAGGCAAGTAAATAAAGATAAAATAGAAAATAATCACAAGTAGTAAATAAAAATATCCAAATGCATTTAGTAGAAATGACCCGGAAATCGTTGCTCTTCCGCAAACAGCAGTACATATCTTCATTGATTGGTTAAAATTACCCAAATACGACAACTTTAACACGAAATAA
>NW_026323077.1:0-581 GCF_001194135.2 Octopus bimaculoides
TGAGTGAACTGGAGCAGCGTGAAATAAAGTGTCTTGCTCAAGAACACAACTCGCAGCCTGGTCTGGGATTCGAACTCACAACCTAACGATCGTAAGCTCGACGCTCTAACCACTGAGCCATGCGATGGACTTCTTTCAGTTTCCGTCTACCAAATTCATTCACAAGGCTTTGGTCAGCCTGAGGCTATAGAAAAAACTTGCTTAACACATAAAACACGACGGGCCACAGTGAGCTGGCAGAATCATTAGAATGCCAGGCAAAACGCTTAACGGCATTTCGTCCGTCTTCACGCTCTGAGTTCAAATTCCGCTGAGACCGACTTTGCTTTTCATCCCTTCGGGGTCGATAAAATGAGTACCAGTTGAGCACTAGGGTTCATGAAATCAGCTTACACCCTCCTCTGAAATTGCTGGCCTTGTGCCCAAATTTGAAACCAATATTTACAAGTATCAAGGCAGTAATCTGGAAGAATCGTTACCGAGCCGGACAAAATGCTTAGCGACATTTCATTTGTCTTTACGTTCTTGTGTCAAAATTTACGAACAATATTATAAATGTTCCAAATTTGAGCACAAGTCCA
>NW_026323078.1:0-527 GCF_001194135.2 Octopus bimaculoides
TCAGTCTCATTGCATGGCACCTTGGACAAGCTCTGTGTATGTATGTGTGGGTGTGTGTGTATGTTTATTTATTTAATACATATACACCAGTATCCGGGTCCTGATTTGCAGCATCGTATGGCATTGAGTAAATGTGCTCGGTCCTATAGCATTCATTTATTGGGATAGTAAGCCACAGAATTCATGTATCAGAATAGATGAGAACTGGACCTCTAAATCTTTGAAATCCCTGGACAATTGTCCAGTGTGGCTGTACCTTAAGATGACCATGCCTGTGCCATGCTTGCATTTATAATTTGAAGGACAATTAATGGGTGGTTTGAATGATTCACTAGCCTCTGTTCTTCTAACTTTGATTATTTGGCATTCAACAAATGTAACAGTGAAGAATCGACTGATGTGACTACTGCAAAAATTAAATGATGCTTGAGATAGATGATGGTGAAATTTAGTTCCAACTCTAAAGTACAGAATATTAAATGTCTTAATAATAAATATATTCAGTCAGAACTGATTCTAAATAACAC
>NW_026323079.1:0-236 GCF_001194135.2 Octopus bimaculoides
TGTAAGCCTAGTACTTATTCTATCGGCTTCTTTTGCTGAACTGCTAAGTTGCAAGGACGTAAACACACCAACACCGGTTGTCAAGTGATAGCGGTGGTGGGGGTGGGCAAACACAGACGCACACACACACATATAAGACTGGCTTCTTTCAGTTTCCGTCTACTCACAAGTCTTTGGCCGGCCCGTGGCTATAGTAGAAGACACTTGGCCAAGGTGCCACGCAGTGGGACTGAGCC
>NW_026323080.1:0-1107 GCF_001194135.2 Octopus bimaculoides
CTATCTATCTATCTATCTATCTATCTATCTATCTATCTATCTATGCTTTTTTCTTTATATATAGAACCGTATCCATTTATTCCTCCAACGAATTTAAGAAATAAGAATTTAATTTAGAAATTCTTTAAATAGACAGAATTTAAAGTTATCAACAGCTTACAACGGAATACTCGTCAGGATAACCTTCAGTTTATATGTTTATTTATTTGTTTATTTCCACATTCAGTCACAATTTACCAAGTTTCATATTTATTTTCGCTCATGGCAGGTCTTCCAGATGGTTCATCGTCCAAGGAAGACGATGAGCCATCTGGAAGACCTGCCACTAACGTCATGCCGAGAAATGTTGTACTGTGCGTCGAGAATTCGCTCCCTGGAGCCAGACCGTCAATCGAGAGTTCTACTGCGACGTTTCGAAGCGTTTCAAGGTTGACATTCAGCTAAAGCGACCGGACCTGCGGAAAGCGAAGAATTAGATTCTTCACAACGACAGTGCACCGTGTCACCGAGTTCTCTTCACTCCTGAGTTTCTTACCAAAAAACAGCATGGTATCGTTTTCGCCACCCCATCCCACTATTCACCAGATTTAGCACCTGCAGACTTCCATCTCTTCCTCAAGATGAAAAGGCAGCTGAAAGGTCGCCATTATACGACCGTTATCGAGATCCAGAGCCAATCGCAGAAGGTCCTCGACTCGCTTAGGGAAAACGACTTCCATGCCGGATTCCAAAAGTGGCATGGACGCTGGGGCCGGTGTATTGCTGCACAAGGTGACTATTTCGAAGGAAATGATGTTCAAACTTCGGTAATTGAGTTACTTTTAATTAAACATAAGAAGTCCTGTAACTTTTTGATACCACCTCGTATGTCAAAAATAATTCGTAAAACTAGGATAGATTAAACGTAACTAATTTTAACTTAAATTCCTATTGCTTATATGAGTAGCACTGTAAATAAATTTAAATTAAAAATAAAAGTATTAATTACAATGTAGATTTTGTGGATATTATAAATGCTTCTTTTTTTAAAGAAAAAGAAAACGTTAACTTCTCATTATGATTCACTATAACTTCATAATTAAAATTTAAATATTTGAAAACGATATA
>NW_026323080.1:1798-2399 GCF_001194135.2 Octopus bimaculoides
ACACACACACGCACACACACACACACACACACACACACACTTACACACACACACTCACACACACGCGTATTCTAGATGAAATATGATCGGTTTGATCATTCAGTTTTTACTTAGTGATATTTTCCTTATCAGCTTTTCTTCTCTAAAGAGTTCTAAAGCAGAAGG
Organism: Octopus bimaculoides; assembly: GCF_001194135.2. Classification (NCBI taxonomy): domain Eukaryota; kingdom Metazoa; phylum Mollusca; class Cephalopoda; order Octopoda; family Octopodidae; genus Octopus; species Octopus bimaculoides. The sequence goes on from NW_026323080.1 coordinate 1,964, forward strand.
GCAGTAATAAGGAATTAATTTGGTCACCATGTTTCATTTTGTAAATTTCAGAGACACACCCAAAGAAACACGCCAGGCAGTCTGCGCACGTACGGGGATTATCAAAGCTATGTTGCTATGTATAGAGTAGTCTTGGCTGTATATTTCTGGGGTGACGTGTATATGCATGCATGCATGTATGTGTATGTGTGTCTTTGTGTGTGTGTGCGTGTATACATGTATATATATACATATATATAAATATATAGGCACAGGAATGGCTTGTAGTAAGAAGCTTGCTTCTCAACCACATGGTTCCGGGTTCAGTGCCACTGCGTGGCATCTTGGGCAAGTGTCTTCTACTATAGTCTCGGGCTGACCAAAGCGTTGTGAGTGAGTATGGTAGACGGAAACTAGAAGAAGCCCGTCGTATATATATATATATATATATATATAT
>NW_026323080.1:3820-5049 GCF_001194135.2 Octopus bimaculoides
CACACACACAGCATGATTCCACGCAATTTGCACCTACTAAACTCAGTCACATGACGCTGGTCATTCTGGAATATTTTACCGTGTTTGTGAAGCAAACTTATCTAAACTACACCATCATCTGAATCTGTGTGTGTGTGTGTGTGTGTGTGTACTTTTTAAAAAAACACACACACACACACACACACATGCACTTTTAAGTACGAGAGTGTGTTGAAAAGTTCCTGGCTTTGAGTGAAAGAAAATACAGGAGGATCAGTTAAGATTTTATTCAACATATTCCCCTCACAAATTCACACTTATTGCAGAGGTCCTTCAGTTTTTCTAAACCCTGTAAAAGAACTCGAAAGTTTGGGTGCCGAAGCAAGCCTTTCATGATACCCTTAAAACCAGGAATTTTTCAGCACCCTTTCGTGTGTGTGTGTGTGTGTCTGTATACGCACACACACATGTGGACATTAATACACATATGTTCATATACCTACTCATATATACTTACACAGAACATACATTCATACATACATACATATATACATATATATATATATAAATATATATATGTATGTATATATGTATGTATGTATGTATATGTATACGCACACGTACACCCCATCGACCTGTTCATCCTTGGTTGGGAACGTTCCAACACTGTAAATTGTAAAGCTGGCAAGAATCCACCCAAGGAAGTTATTACTTAGCCTACATCTTAACCGTAACCTTAACCCTAACATAAGTTATTTGCAACCCGTGTATCCCCACCCCTTCTTCTCTACATCTTAACAATTCTTCCTGTGTACCCGAGTTTTTCTTAATCGCTGCCGTTGTTGTTATCCAGAGAAAAGTCTTGCTGGAAAGTTCCACAGATCTGTAAGATAATTCCAATGTCTGTAATTAAACGAAAATATTTTCTTCACCCTGTATGTATGTATGTAAGTGTGCGTGTGTGTGTGTGTATGTATATATGTGCGTGTGTATGTGTCTGTACGTGCTTTGTTTTGTTTGATATATATACAGAAAAAAAAATAGTCAAAAATATATTAAAGGGTGTATACACCCCTCCACACATATATGTGTATATTTACATATACGCACACATCCTCCATATATACATATGTACATACACATACGCACACACACATATATATATGTTTGTTGTTTTTAGTATTACCTAAAAATAAACATTTATTAAAGGGTATATATATATATATATATATATATATATATATATATAT
>NW_026323080.1:5107-7040 GCF_001194135.2 Octopus bimaculoides
ATATACCCTTTAATAAACGTTTCTAGATATATAATGTGTGTGTATATATATATATATATACATACCATTTATATATATGTATATACATAGATATGTATATACATAGATATGTATACACTTCATATATGTATATATAAATGCACATATACACATATATGTATATGTGTGTATGTTTTGTATATACATAAAAGAGTTAAATATTTATCAAAGGATATGTGTAGGTATGTGTGCGTATGTGTGTATGTGCGTGACTGCGTGTGTGCATATTTATATGCATAAATATCTGCTGTTATGTATACGTAAAAAAATTATATTTATTAAAGTATGTATGCATGTGTGACTAAATATACATATATATATATATTAGCCAAAAAGCCGCCCGATAGGGCAACTTTTAAGCTAGTATGTTACCTTTAAGCAGCTAACTCCGAATGGGAAGACCTGCAAACAGATCTCTGACTTGTTTTGGAGGATTTGTTGCAATTGCTTCCTCCAGACGTCATATCCCAGCGATGGTCATACTCGTCGCTGAAAATCATGTAAAAACAAATCGCCGAAAACAATCGCAGTAATGAAAACATAGGAATCCGAAATTTCAGGATTGCAGGTCCGGATTCGGTCCGGAATGTTTTTAATTTACTCACGGAGTCAGCCTGATTCCAAAATGGTATGTTATGTTGGGTTACGGCCACTAGGAGTGAAGTTGAAAAAGTGTGACACACTGACGCACTGACATTCATATTTATTATATTATTATATTACATTATATTATATTATATTAAGGCGACGAGCTGGCAGGATCGTTAGCACGCCAGTGCAAAATGCTTAGCAATATTTCGTCTGCCGTTAGGTTTTGAGTTCGAATTCCGCCGAGTTCAAATTCCGCCGAGGCTGCTGTACAAGACGTGTACACACCCAATTTTGGCTTCGTCAGACTGTAGGCTTTTATTTTTTCCTAAGTCTTATATATTTTGGTTCGTCTTACGTATGTATGCCTTAGTGGTTGTGAAGCAGATGTGTTTAATTTTTTTATTTTGTGATGTATTAGATTCATAGATTGTTTGACAGCATGTGCAGATATAAGATGTTTTAATTGATATATTTCAACGGAGCTAAGAGTTTTCAGTTGGTGGAAGCAAGGAGGTGTAGAGAAAGAATTAGAGGAAAAGAAAAGCGGGGGTTGGAAAAAATAAAAGGAGGAGGAGGAGGATGAAGAAATACAAGAAGAAAGGAAATAGAGGAAGAGGAAGAAAGAAAAAGAGAAACAGGAAAAAGAAAGAGATGTGAGAAGAGAAGCATTAAAGACTGGGTCGGTTTGTTGATTAAACATTTTGATAAAGAAATGGGTTAAATTTTGGTGATTGATGTTAATACTGAGACATTGGTAAAGGATTGGTCATGTTTATGTTGGAATCAACAAATGAGTGTGTCTTAAGCCGTTCTATATATGAGGGGGTGCTGAAAAGTTCCTCGCTTTAAGGGTATCACAAAAGGTCTAGCTGGAGGTCCAACCTTCCGAGTTCTTCTACAGGGTTTAGAAAAACTGAAGGACCGCTGCAATAAGAGTACGAATCAGAGAAGGAATAAGTAAAATAAAAGCATAACTAACTGATTATCCTGTATTTTCTTTTACTCAGAGCCTAGAGTAAAAGCATCACTTCGTATATATATATATATATATATATATATATATATACATATTTGTTTTGCAAGATTTTTGATGTGAAATCGTGTGTTGAAACAGATGTTGTTGTACTTGGGGATGGTCATATTGCCAGTTTAGCCAATAAAAACACACGCACTGTATATTTGGTGTTAATTTGCTTCAGCTTTATATTACATTAATCTTAATCTTATTTCGGCCAGAGTTCTTTCGTCACACTTCTGTGACCTCATCAGTGGTCCTTTGTTTCCTTCCTTCTTATGTGTGTCT
>NW_026323080.1:8450-9462 GCF_001194135.2 Octopus bimaculoides
AAGTTAGTCCTTATCTTCGCAGTGATATATCATTCACCGAAGAAATGGTATCAATCTGTTTGACAAAGGCATGGATTGCACCGGAGAAATTAGAAATGATTTACAAGTATACGCTGCCCGACTGGATGTAAAGAGAATTCTTCAGAGCCATTGTAGAATCAGTTCTTTACAGATCATCAACATAAAACTCTGACAAAAAAAGATAGAAAGTGAGCTTGATGAGACCTACACTAGTATGTTGCATGTTGTTCTCAACAAATCATGAAAATTACATTCACCGAAGGAAGAGCTTCATGGAAATATCAAGCTATGCTGTGCGTGTTTATTCTTCTCTCTCATGATTTTCCCTCAAATACAACAGCACTGGTCCTGTAAGGGTCGTTTATTAATAAATCACTATATTCTATATTAGAAACAAGGTATTGAATATCTTAGTTTAAATTGTGCTTTAGACTTAACGTGTGTGTGTATGTGTGCGAGTGTGTGTGAGATCGTGGTTTCGAACCCCCGGACCAAGCGGTATGTTGCATTCTCCTGCAAGACGATTCATCTCACGCTGCTCTCCGATCACTTCGACATCTGATGCGCCATGCATCGTGTGCCTGTACAGGCAACGTCGATTTGATGGAGGGAGAGTGAGCTAATATACACCACAAACATTTGACCACTATAAAGCAATCATTTGTCCAGTTTGTTCGGCAAGAAACTGCAGGCCCCACAACTATTGCAAACTACAGAAGAGTCCACAATGTATGTGTGTGTGTGTGTGTGTGTGTGTGTGTGTGTGTGTGTGTAGGCGCAGGAGTAGTTGTGTGGTAAGAAGATTGCTTCCCAACCACATGGTTCTGAGTTCAGTCCCACTTCATGACACCTTGGGCAAGTGTCTTCTACTAAAGTCTCGGGCCGACCAAAGCCTTATGAGTGGATTTGGTAGACGGAAACTGAAAGAAGCCCGTCATATATATATATGTTTGTATGTATGTATGTATGTATGTATGTATGTATGTGTATA
>NW_026323081.1:0-501 GCF_001194135.2 Octopus bimaculoides
TACATACATACATACATACATACATACATACATATATGTATGGTTGAACGCAGGTATATGTGTTATACATGTCTGCATATGCATCTTTGATTAGTTATACTCCTTCGGTTAAGCACCTTACTTTCCTAGCCTTAATACCAGTTGTTTGCAGACGGCAGACTATGTTTGAATTAATTCTTTGGTGCCTTTGGAAAATATCAGAATCAATGAATATAGAAATTATTATTAGATATTTGCGGGCATGTGTGTGTGTATATGTATTCATGCTTCTCTGTGTGTGTGTGTGTGTGTGTTTGTGTGTCTTTCTGTAGGTGTGTTTTATTGAATGTGTGTATCTATGTGTATAGTACTTCATCTTGCATATTTTTCTTATTGTTATAATGTTGGGTAAAAAAGACTATTATACCAATGTGAAATATCTACTAATCCTGCATGTAGGATGTATGTATTCTTGTCTATCTATCTATCTATCTATCTATCTATCTCTCTCTCTCTCTCTCT
>NW_026323082.1:0-643 GCF_001194135.2 Octopus bimaculoides
ACCACCACCAGCAACAACACAAAAAGAACAAGCCCGCAGAAATTTTAAGGTGACGCGCGACAACATATATATATTTGCATGTATATGCATGTATAAACAGGCATGATTTTCCCTCCCTTTTTTTTTGTCTGTTAAACAAACCAACAGACAACATGAAAACATGCATGTTAAGTTCAACCTATCTGCTTGCTGCACACATGTTTGCAATGATATCACAAACTCAGGGCTCTTCCTGCTCTCAGCTTCCCTTATATATTATCAATGTCCCTAGAGATCGGTAAAAATCTTCAACATCCTCTCTATACATTACACCGTTTTTTGTTTTTTTTGTTTAGTTCATATTTGTCTTCTGTTGTAGTTCAAATGATGAGATTTAGTCTTTACTGCTACAGTCCAAACAATTTTATTTATTTATTTATTTATTTATTCATTTTCTATGTTTAATTATTTATTTATTTGTTTGTTTGTTTATTTATTTATTTATTTTGCTTTTTTGGTATTTGTCTATTGGATTAGTTATATATTAATTTATTTATATTGAGAAATTTCTGAATATTTCCGTGATGCTTTGTATGCACGATTATGCGTATACGTACATATATATACATACATACATATATGTACACATGTATATATGCATATA
>NW_026323083.1:0-524 GCF_001194135.2 Octopus bimaculoides
TTCAACGAAGAAATAAATTCTCTTCCTTGTAGTAACTTGGAAATCATCATGAATAATACAGGACATATTTCAATTATTTACATCGAGAAAGAATTACATGAGAAATACAGCGGTTATCATAATGGCAAGGCGTGTAAAAACCTCCGAAAATTACAGTATAATCGATTATTTTAGGTTCAGAAATAGAAACTTTGATAAAACTAATAATAAATGAAATAAAATTTATGCGAATAACTAAAAGTTCCGACAGACAAACGTTTCGAGGAAAAATACCCTGTTGTGTTCTTTTATTCATCAAACTATGCAAACATATTTTTGTTCGTAGTCTTTATAGAGATGTTACAACATCTTGGTGAAGACGATGGGATGTGAACAAATAAAATAGCCGCCATTTTGATATCAAACTGAGTGTACGCTAGTACTTACGCGTGATTGTGTACTTAAACATCCTTATATGTATGTATTTGCGTGTTTCTGCTTATGTTATCATCATATATTATACATAAATATACACATCCATATAT
>NW_026323084.1:0-714 GCF_001194135.2 Octopus bimaculoides
AACATGGAAGTATCCAAAGATCATTTGAGGCACATAATGCTTTATGAGTAAAAAAAAACAAAAAAACTCTGCAGCCGAAGCGATTCGAAAGATACATTCATTTTATGGGGAAGAATGCTTGAATGAAAGAACTTGCAGAAGATGGTTTGCAAAATTCAGAAGTGGAAGATTTCAGTCTTGAAGACCGAACATTATCAGTTGAAGAAGTAACAATAAAGCTTAGATTGAACCATACAACAGTTCATCGTCATCTTCAACGACTTGGAGAGGTTCCTAAACTTGGAAAATGGGTGCCTCATGAATTGTTCGAATGCAACCGCATAAACCGAGTTGACATCTGCTCTTCTCTCCATTCTCGCGAACTTATTTCACCCTTTTTGATAGACGTGTGACTGGTGACGAAAAATGGATCTTCTATCGAAATGTTAAACGTCTAAAACAGTGGCTTGGTAAAAGGGAAAAAGCTCAACCACAACCGAGAAGGAAACTTCATGGGAAAAAGGTTCTTCTCTCTATCTAGTGGGATTGCAAAGGAGTGATTCACTTTGAATTGTTACCACTTAATACAACAGTCAATACTCAAGTCTACTGTCAGCAATTAGAGCGTTTGAACCAAACTTTGAAGAAAAAAAGACCCACTTTAGTGAATCGAAAAATGAGTGATTTTTCATCAGGACAATGCGCGACCCCACACTGCAAAGATCACATCACAGA
>NW_026323085.1:0-346 GCF_001194135.2 Octopus bimaculoides
ATATATATATATATATATATATATATACGTATGTGTGTGTATATGTTTGTCCACCCCGCCTCAACATCGCTTGACAACTAATGATGGTGTGTTTACACCCCTGTAACTTAGTGGTATGGCAAAAAAGACCGATAGAAAAAGTACTAGGCTTACAAAGAATAAGTTCTGGGGTCAATTTGCCTGACTAAGGGGAGTGCTCCAGCGTGGCTGCACTCAAATGACTGAAACAAGTAAAAGAATAAAAGAATAAGTGTGTGTGGTATATGTGTATATATATGTGTATGTGTATATATATATGTGTATGTGTATATTTGTATATATATATATATATATATATATATATATA
>NW_026323086.1:0-391 GCF_001194135.2 Octopus bimaculoides
ATATATATATATATATATATTATATTATATTATATTCAATAATGTCAGCGCGAAGCAGCGTTTAAGCATAAGGGAACTTTAGGGTAATTAAAATATGCTTGTGACATATTTCAGCTTCTGAAGACAAATTCATTGCACTTACCGTGGAAAACAAAATTCTCTCTTATGGTAAAAAGGTGTAAAATCACCATATCTACCTAATGTTGCCCCTTATCGGTTCCCAGACGCAGCGTTTCTAGCTCTTTAGCCTTCTTCAATGGGAAATATCGAAGGGAGGTAACTCTGGGCAGATTTAAAGCTGTAGCTTTAACTAAAAAACAGTGAACAGAGACTAGAAAAAATTGGAGATATCCAAAAAGTGGAATACAGTCAACGGGCATCATCAACTGTG
>NW_026323087.1:0-454 GCF_001194135.2 Octopus bimaculoides
GAACAAAGAAAAAGAAAAGCAAAATGTTAAAGAAACTAGCAAAAGGATTTACAGAAATAGAATAGAAACAAAAAAAATAAAGAGACGAACCAAACCAATGACAGCAATCACTATTATAAAATACATTTTAAGATTTCCCTGTGTATCTTCACCTAGACTAGAACTGCTCTCCTCCACCTCAATGCTACTTCTACTACTACTACTACTACTGCTACTACAAATATAATGAGGCCTTTTTGCATTATCAAGGAAGATTTCTTTTGGTATTTTTGTATTTTAAAATTTGGATTGGCAGAATTAGTTAGAACCTGGTGAAGTACTGCTATACTCTTTACAACTCTTTACATTCTGAGTTCAGATTCCCAGCGGAGTTTCAATTATTTTTTTGCCTTCTGTTCTTCTGAGGTTGATACGATAAAATACCAGTTGGGTGCTGGGTGCTGGGTGGGGCTGG
>NW_026323088.1:0-261 GCF_001194135.2 Octopus bimaculoides
GATAGATAGATAGATAGATAGATAGATAGATATGTATATATACATACATACATGCGTGTATGCATATACATCTACATACATGCACACGCACTACGCATCTGAAGAGAGTATATCTCAGACTCTATACAACTAAGTATTATGTCATATACACACAAGGATGCAAATTCTAACCACACAAAGACTATATAGTACATACACTTTACTTGTTTGCGTCATTTGACTGCGGCCATGCTGGAACACCGTCTTTAGTCGAGCAAATCG
>NW_026323089.1:0-681 GCF_001194135.2 Octopus bimaculoides
GTGTGTGTGTGTGTGTATTTGTGTTTGTCCCTCCTCCCCACCACCACTTGACAACCAGTGTTGATGTGTTTACGTCCTCGTAACCTAGCGATTCGGTAAAGACGACCAATAGGATAAGTACCAAAGGTTTGCTTTTTGCAAAGTACTGGAGTCGATTCGTTTAACTAACATTTTCCAAGGTGCTGCCCCAGCATGGCCATAGTCGGATGATTGAACAAGTAAAAAGATCAGAGATAAAAATGATATGACAAATAAAATGATGAGGAAAACTAAATTAAAAAACAGTGGGAAAAGCCGCGGCCCAGACTGTGTACGTTATTTACCTCTTATAAAAAGGTTCCATCATAAATACTCAGTAACAACAACAACAACAACAACAACACTGCTGCTGCTACCACTGCTACTACTACTAATACTACTACTACTACTACTGCTGCTGCTACAGCAACCACAATAAGAACAACGGGCAAAAGGTTTTAATGAAAGAAAAATAGCGGCTAAAAATTCTATCACGTGATATTAGATTATATCACACGGTTTAACGTAATATATTGCGGCATTGCAGAGTGACATAAGAAATACAAACTGGAGTAACAAAACATAATTTAACATAATAAAGATGACGGTGATGATAATGATAATAATAATAACAACAACAACAATAATAATAATAATAATAAT
>NW_026323090.1:0-461 GCF_001194135.2 Octopus bimaculoides
TTCAGTCATTTGACTGTGGCCATAAATACCTATATACATTTTAACCTTTTCCTCTTACCTTTAATTTCAACTTTCATGCATGAAAATATTGGCTATATATATTTTATATAGTATAAATGTTTACGCACGCGCTCACAGTCATACCTACACATCATATACACATGCCATGTGAGTGAGAGTAGTAGACGGAAACTGTGTGGAATCCCGACGTGTATATATATATGTATGTATGTATTTTATTAATAAAGCTGCAAAGACATCACAAAACTTGTTACTCAGAGTTTCACGTTCCCGTTCGTCGGACAGAACCAAAACTGTTGCCAGATGTTTCTTGTACAAAGCTTGAAAGGAGTTAGAGACTGAAGAATAAAACGTATCGCCAGTATCAAAGCATAAAAAAGCATTCTAAAGGCTCTAAAATCATCAGAACACCTGAATTTATCCAGCAAGTTCAACAGACC
>NW_026323091.1:0-272 GCF_001194135.2 Octopus bimaculoides
ACACACATACATAAATGCAGAGATGTAACTACACACACGTGCATTCATATACGTACACGTTCATTCAGACAACAAGCACACAGACATAAACACAGATGGGCTCACAGCCACATTTACACACAGATGGAAAATTGTACTTAACGAAAAGCCATAAATATTCTTAGCATACACTCTCGAATGTGTGTATACATATTTCTATCTGAAAACCAATGATTATATCAGATCAAATACATACACACATACATATGTATACTTATATATATATATATATA
>NW_026323092.1:0-238 GCF_001194135.2 Octopus bimaculoides
TAAGTACGCACACACACAGACGCTCACAGACACACACATACAAACACACAATCACACACAGGCGTGACTGTGTGGTAAGAAAATTGCTTCCTAACCACCACTGCGTGGCAGCTTAGGCAGCTGATTTCTGCTATAGCCTCAAACCGACCAAAGCCTTGTGAGTCGATTTGCTAAAAGGGAAACGGCAAGAATCCCTATATATATATATATATATATATATGAAAAATATTTCAATACA
>NW_026323093.1:0-1746 GCF_001194135.2 Octopus bimaculoides
TATTATTATTATTATTATTATTATTATTATTATTATTATCCTCACCATCACGAGGCCATCACCACCACCAAATCAAGAACGAAATGATTGGATAATATTTATAGTCTTAGTTGGTCACGCTTGGAAATCCAGCTGAAAAGTATAATGACGGTTGCTTCTGAAAAGACCCTATGGGGGGAGATGCTTGAGAATTGTAGCAGGTTGAGAAAATGAGTGAATGGGTGGATGGATGGAAAAATAGATAGATATTTAAGTAAAATAGATGGGCGAAACAATAAACACGAAACCACTGAATATTATTAAGGTTTTAGTGCGGCGCTTCATTTTGACGAGGTCACAGTTTTACTCTCTGGACGCGCAATCAAATACTATTTCCTAAGCAGCACACAATTGAGACCAGTCATAGACAAATTTTCTGAAGGCACGTCTAGCAAAAAATTACCTTGATGATAAGCCATGTCTCGTGCGACCCACTTTTTGAACAGGGTTACCTGTGCCTGCTTTAGACAATCAATAACCAATAAAACAACATAACATATACTCTTATATTAGCTACAACCAGTACTATAACACATTCTATCGACAGATTCTATTCTGATCAATCATTACCTAATAATGTAATATAACTCACACGGCACAGACTCGACAGCAGCATTTCCTAATCAGGGTACCGTGGAAACACATGAAGAAAGGGAGAACGCGGTGGGCCGCTGGAAATTCAGAAGAAAATAATGAGATAAATACTGAATATATGCAAACTTATGTGCAGGTTTTCAGTTGTTCTCGCATGTACTTTTCTATTTGTAATTTTATCGTACACGCATGTATATTTGATATCCTTGCGTCTGTAGATACAAAACGGGTCCTGCGGAAAAATCGACTTCTAAATAATGGAGTGTTAAGAAATTTGATCTAAACAATGCTTTGCTTCAATCGAAAGTTTTAAAACATTCTTTCTTGGGTTCAGCAAACATTTTAAAAATCAGTTTTAGCGTTTGTTCAATCTCTTCCGGAATTTATCTTTATGATAGATAAAGGAAAGGAACAATCAAGATATTTCATAGTTTTTATTAAGGGGTTCTCCGAACCACGGAATGTATTTTAAGGGTTTCCTGGGGGTGACGTTACCCTGCGCTGCAAAAACTCAGCACTGAAACACATACCACTCCTCACACAGCACATAATCTACGTAGCCACCAGACAACAAAATGTTGCAACTGCTGAGACACAGCCTCAACACAACATATGAAACACTAAAATAGCAAAAAATTGCAACAAAAATTCCACAGCAAAATGAAACATATGTTGTATACAAACATAGTTCCACATTAAACAATGATATGCATGCGTTAAGTTGAAAGAGGAGGTACAACTGCTGGTGCAGTAAACTGGGTGGAGACTGTTCAAAATAAGATGATAATAATAATGGCAACAACAACAACAACAACAACAACAACAGTAATAATAATAATAATAATAATAATAATAATAACATAAAACCACAGCACATACCCAAGGCACACAGAGCTGCGCTCGGTAGTGAAGTGAAAGCACGTTATAAAATAAAACTACTGAATAATAATAATAATAATAATCCTTTTTACTGAAAGCACAAGGCCTGAAATTTTTGTGGAGAGTGAATAGCCGATTGCATCAACCCTAGTGTTTTACTGGTACTTAATATATCGAACCCCGATAGGATGAAAGACAAAGTCGACCTCGACGGAATTTGAACTCAAAACGTAG
>NW_026323093.1:3272-6204 GCF_001194135.2 Octopus bimaculoides
ACCAGGAAACCCCAAAATGGCTGAAGTTCAAAAGATAGTGCTCATGGGAACTGCCCATATCCTACGTAAAATACTGTCTATGTGATCTCAAATTTTAAAGCAAACACATAATTTTCTTATGGTTTCTTAAACATTCACTAGAACAAAACTGTACAAATCCAAATATATGGTACCCTAGGCATAACACCTACATGAACTTCTAACTTGTTGTCTCTTGAGGTCTCTGGGTGAGACTTGGATCCAACTTGTACAAATGCAAAACAAAAGTCAAACATAAAATAATAATAATAATAATAATAACAATAATAATAATAATATTTGAGACCTATATACACTGGAAGCTATGCCAATACTATGGAATGGCAGCAGAAAAAAAGATGATAAAGGCATATGCCAGAAAAGGTCTCAGAAAATGACAAAGCAACTATACTCGGAGATATGCTAATACAGACAGAGAGATCAAGGCTAATATAACGGATATAGTTATCAAAAATCATCAAGAAAAAAATTGCCTTGTAATCAGCATATCAATCCCAGCACAATGTATCTCTAAAAGGAATAGGGAAACTCTCAAAATCCAAAGGTCTGGAAATATAGCCTAAAACTAGAAACAATCCCTATTATAACAGGTGAATAAGGTATGATTAAAAAAAACATTCAATTACATAACAAAAACTGCAAGACTTAAAAGTATATATAACATATAGAAAATAGCACTACTAGACACCGCGCACATCCTACGTAAAACACTTTTAACACAATGAAAATAAGAGCACCGCACCAGTGTCTAGTAGAGGTGTTGCAAAAAGTTTGCCTCCTTGGCTCAGCCAGAATCATCAAGAAACTATTAGATAATTGAAGAGTACAGTTAGCATGGCACCGTAGGTTGCAGGTTACAAACCCGCTATTTATGCAATATTCCAGGAGTTCCAACAAAACCCGAGTTAAAAAGACTAATTGGTGGCGGGAGTTATCTCGCGTTTGCAATAAATATCAAGTGCGAGAAGCGCACTGAATAAACCAGCTGTAGGAAATGTCTTCCTGGGGTTAAATGGCAGCATTGTCTCTTAGAGGACAGCCACATTAAAGTGGCCATAGGCAATACTTTTTGGTTCGTATACTACCTCTATCTCAAACAGAGAGTTTTCTTAATAATAATAATAATAATAATAATGCACTGCTCTCTCAATAATAATAATAATAATAATGATAAGACGAAGAAGAAGAAGAAGAAGAAGAAGAAGAAGAAGAAGAAGAAGAAGAAGAAGAAGAAGAAGAAGAAGAAGAAGAAGAAGAAAGAAAGAAAGAAAGAAAGAAAGAAGGAAAGAGAAGAAGAATACGTCTGTCTACGTAAAATGTAATCTCAAATTTTAAAACAAACTTATAATTTTCTTATGGTTTCTTAAACATTCTCTAGAACAACACTATGTGCAAAACCAAATATATGTCACCCTAGGCATAACACCTACATGAACTTCTATCTTGTTGTCTCTTGAGGTCTCTGGGTGAGACTTGGATCCAACTTATACAAATGCAAAACAAAAGTCAGACATAAAATAATAATAATATTAATAATAATAATAATAATAATAATAATAATAATAATAATAATAATAATAATAATAATAGTAATAATAACAATGATGATAATAATAATAATAATAATGATAATAATAATAATAATAATAATAATAATAATAATAATTATTATTATTATTATTATTATTATTATTATTACATAAATGCAGCGAGCTGGCAGAATTGTTAGCATGCTGGGCAAAACGTTTAGCGGCATTTCGCTCGTCGCTACGTCCTGAGTTCAAGTTCTGCCGAGGTCGACTTTCCCTTTTATCCTTTCGAGGTCGATGAAATGAGTACCAGTTACGTAGTTGGGTCGATGTAATCGACTACCGTCTCCCCCAAAATTTCAGGCCTTGTACCTATAGTAGAAATGATGATTATTATTATTATTATTATTATTATTATTGGAGTGATAATGATGACAATGATGATGATGACGACGACGACGACGATGATGATGTCAGAGACGATAATGAAGACAGTTATGGCGAAGAATCATCATCATCATCACCACCACTACCACTATCATCATCATTACCGTCGTCACCAAAACGATCGTCATCATCACCATCATCATCGTCATCATCATCGTCATCAGCATTGTCATCATCATCATCATCGTTATCATCATCATCATCATCATCACCCTCATAAACATCATCGGGATACTCAACATGGTTGCTCAATAAGCTAGAAACAGCAGCCGAAACCCCCTCAAATTCTACCCTGCCGTCCTAACTTTAAAACAGGATACATAGGACAATGGTGCCTGTTTATATCCAAATAGACGAAAAGGTCGTGGCTGGAAGCACATTGATGATAAGTCTGTACATCTCGACTAACCAGGGGCTAAATTACAATAGTAATCCTCACCACCATCACCGGTATGTAGACACCTGAGTACTTTTCTGGAATGCATACGCTAAATATATACTTTCACATACGCATGCAGATACATTCACATAAATACATACACGCACTTAGTCTGTCTGTCTGTCTATCTCTGTCTCTGTTTGTCAGTCTGTCTGTCTGTATCTCTCTCTCTCTCTCTCTCTCTCTCTCTCTCTCTCTCTCTCTCTCTCTCTCTCTCTCTCTCTCTTTCTGTATATATATATATATATATATATGTACTGCTTGAAGAGCTGTTATCGGCGAAACTTCGAAATCGTAGTTCTCATGCGTTTATATCTAATATGCATACATACATATATATGCATACATACATATATATGCATATATTTGTATGTGTGTATGTAATATATGTATGTGTATATATGTGCGTTGTATCTATGTACATTTATGTGTATTAATGTGTATGTGTATATATATATATATATATATATATATATAT
>NW_026323093.1:8394-10056 GCF_001194135.2 Octopus bimaculoides
TATATATATATATATATATATATGAGAGGCTTCTATTATGAATTTCTCCTTTTTTATCACTCGCTTTCTCACATTTTATGAAATTGCATTTTCTTTTGTAAAATTTTCTGTCTTTGGATCTCACTGTCTGTCTGTCTTTCCATTTTAAACCCTATTTGTCAATCAATCAATCAATAAATATATAAATATAAACATAAACATATAGATATGCATATATTATATATATACATTTATGCGTGTATACATATATACATATATACATATTTTTATATAAATATATAGTTACATTGTTATATACGTATATATCTTTACATATGCCTATGCATACATCTATACATTGTGTGCATATATATATATAATATACATATATAAATATACATAAGTATATGTGTATGTACATAGCCTCATAGACATGTATATATACATATAAACATATATTTATACATACAAGCACATATATACACGCATATATCAACACCTGTCATTACCACTCTCTTTCTCAATATATTCTCTTAATTTCTCTCTGTCCCTCCCTCCCTCTCCCCTCTCCCCCCTCTCTCTCTCTCTCTCGTCACAAGAACGAGACTCTCAACATGGAAGAGCCAACCAAGCTTCAAAAGTCTTCCAGAACCATGACGGGTACAATAACGGTACCTTGAAGATGGGGGAACGGAGAGAGTACCTGTCTACACGCGGGAAGGAGGAAATAGATGTTCAAATTTTACATACATGTTCCTATTCTACATACATGCGTCTTCCATTTGCAATATTTATACACCCATCCACTTTACACACGTGCTCGTACATAATATACACATCTTCACCGACTCACCAAACAGGATTTCAATATGTGGTCGCTCAAATGGCCAAGAAATAGCAGTCAAATTTCCTCTAATCACACCATTCAAAACAAGTAAGGATACGGTTTATAATGTAGCCCTAGATAATCTTATGTCGCAATAAAAGACTGGATGGTCGTGGCAGGAACGTCATTTGCTCTGCTAGAAAATGAATGACTCGTTGGTAAACGTCAGTTACCTGATGAGGATTAGAAGCTGTATATAATAAATGAGTGTCCGTATGTGTATGTGGGTGTATATATTATTTTATTCTTTTACTTGTTTTAGTCATTTGACTGCAGCCATCGACCCCAGGACTTATTCTTTGTGAGCCTAGTACTTATTCTATCGGTCTCTTTTACTGAACCGCTAATTTACGGGAATGTAAACACACCAGCATCGGTTGTCAAGCGATGTTGGGGGGACAAGCATATAACACAAACATATGTGTACAGGAGTTGTTTCTATGTAGCCCAGTGGCTTAATGGTAATGGTTTGTGTCTGTGGACCCATGTGGAATAAAATAACTTTGTTTTCTACATATACATGTGTGTGCGTCTATGTGCACGGTGCGTGTGTCTGTGTTTGTGTCTGCGTGCGTGTGTGTATGTGTGGGTGCGTGCGTGTGTGTATGTGTGCGTGCGTTTGTGTGCGTGTATGTGCACGTGTGTGTGTGTCTGTGTGTCTGTGTGTGTATGGGTGCGTGCGTGTATGTGTGTGTGCGTGTGTGTTGTACAAGGGCACGGGAACAGGGGGTACAGGGGTGCAAGGGGTACAAGCCCATCTCCTAAAATTTCTTTGGGTTGCAAAAATCGAGATTTGC
>NW_026323093.1:10829-11327 GCF_001194135.2 Octopus bimaculoides
TATATATATACATATATGCACACACATATATACATATATGCATACATATAAAGATATATATATTTATATGTATGTATATATGTATGTGTGTATGTATTTGTGTGTGTCTGCATATTTGTATATATATATATATATATATATATATATATATATACGTACATGCATGCATACATCTATATGTAGTCATCTATATACTTATTTACACTCCTTCAATATATTGCATATGAATATGAATGTCTATATAATCATACATATTTTCATAGAAACATGCCCCCTATATACACACAGAGCTGTTAAATTGTCAGTAATACACATGGAATATGGTTAAGTATAGATTGTGAATTTAGCCAGCAAAATATTATTTGTTATTTCTATAATAAAGATTGGTGTAATCCACAGACGCTAAGTCAGTAGCCCCAGCATGGCAACAGCTCATGAGCTGAAACTAGATAAAAAAAAATAATAATAAAAAAAAAAATATATATATATATATATATA
>NW_026323093.1:11593-12306 GCF_001194135.2 Octopus bimaculoides
TATATATGCATATTAACACTACATTATATGTAGCTATTTAGTTTGTTTTTTTTTATAAAATATTTTGTGAAGAACATATAAATAACCAGTTTGTCTTTTATTTAAACTTTAAAATATTCCTTATGATGAATTTCACGAAATGTATTCTTTCTCAGACTAACACATAACATAGTGATAGTAATTATACCCACCTTAATATGTCTACTTGGAATTAATGAGCTCTTTAATGAACGAACTTTTGATTTGTTATGAAATTTTGACACAAATGGGGATCCATCTTGCTTGTCATTCAAATTATTTTCAAAGAAATATTGGATTTCGATTGGAAATTACGGTCTTTGTGAATTTACTTTCTCCCTTCATCCGATACGATTTACTGAATTTACTTGTATATAAGTATATAAGTCGTATCGCTAAGTGAACATTATATCATGGTACAGAACTTTATCTATTCATTGTTTTTTTTTTTCTTCTGTAAAGTCGAAGTCCATTTTTTTTTTCTGGTAAAATCAAATATGAAATAATTCGACTTGAACACGCATAAATATGGTCGTTCAATAACACTTTGAGTATAGTTCAGTAAATTCATACATACATACATACATACATACATACATACAATGCATAATTCATACATATATACATATATACTTACACATAGATACTTCTATACATATATACATACATACTTACGCATTCAGACATTGTATATA
>NW_026323093.1:12588-15031 GCF_001194135.2 Octopus bimaculoides
ACATACATACATACATACATACATACATACATACATACATACATACATACATACATACATACATATGAAAGAATTAGTTGCAGTTTTCTGCCCGACCACAATTTGGACATTACTTTATTGTATTCTTGTAGAATTGTGGAAAAAAAAAGTAAGAAAAAATAAAAAGAAAGAATTTCTCGATTTTCTCTTGTTAAATAATATTTCCCCCATTTTACACTTGCTGGTTGTGTCCAGATTGGTAACTGCACCAAATGATTGTTACAAGGAATTTTATTCTAAACTCAGTATAACGTTATTGCTTTAATATTTATTTTTCTTCTTATTCTTATATGCTTTGGAACTAATTTTTACAAGAATTTTCTCTCTTGCCAAGGATAAAATAGGAAACATATTTGGAGGGTGGATTATATTTTCTACAAACAATCAGATCCTACTTTAAAATATAAATGGTTCAGTAAAATTGTAATTTCTGATGGGTTCCTCCACCCCACCACAATCCAATGTTGAAGGTTATAGATATACAGTCTTCGAAATTCTTTTGTTTTATTTGGCTTATTATTGAAGTCTTCACAATCAAAATAAAATACCAACTGTTTTTCAGTCACGAAAGTCAAATTACTAATAAAAGGAGTTGTTTGCTTTTGTGTAGCTCTTTTTTATGGAATTATTTATAAATAGATGATGCAGGGTGCGGTTTGTGAGTGTTACAAGTTAATATTTAAATATTTTTAATGCTCTGCACAGCACTTAAACGTTGGGAAGTTGAGCTTTAAATAACGTTTTCTTCATAAAGTACAACAAATTACACACACACACACTCACATACACACGCATGCACGCACATATATATATATTGAGTTGTCGGGTAAATTCATTTGATTCACCCCACCCCACTGCTTGACACTCAATCGTCATATATCATATTTTACTTCTTGTTAGAGGTAAAATTTATTCAAATTTCAAAAACTATGCAGAAGAACAGAGTTACAAAAACAATACAAAACAAAACAAAAACGATAATGGTATTTATCCCGTTAATTCGAAGAACATTGAAAAGGATATAAAGTTTTGAAAATAGGGAAAAGAAACAACGTATTTATCTGACAGCCTAAAATATATATGTGTGTATGTGTGAATTTGAACTATAGTATATAAATCTTCAGAAATGTCTTCCAATTTCAGCCTCCTAGAATCGAACCCTTTTTCAACAATATTCCGTGACACGTGCTAAAACACCTTAATCCTTCGTTTAATAATCAGCCTCCTAGAATCGAACCCTTTTTCAACAATATTCCATGACACGTGCTAAAACACCTTAATCCTTCGTTTAATAATCTACCTCTACCATGTTTAAGGTGAATAAACTCCCAGATTTTCCTTGATTACTCCGAAGAAAATAGATTTGACGATGAATAGTTATTTTAAAATAGTTTTACAATATAGAAAGAGTTTTGTGTCTCGCTATATAAGAGCTGATGTTTGGCGAAAATCAGTGTAGCGTCAGATAAAACGGTTGCAGACGATAGAAATTGGCAGACGATCAGTCAAAATAACAGCGAATGAAAGAATTTGGTAGAAGTCTGGACAAAATGGAAACGAATGGTAGAAATTGGTTGAGACCCGTTCAAAATATTTTGTATAATTTGCAACCCTTTGCATTCTGGGTTCGAATTTGCCTTTCATCCTTTCCCGGTCGGGAGGAAGGGAAGGCGATAAAATAAAGAATCAGCCAAGCATTAGAGACCATGCAACAATCAACTGATTCACCCCACCCTCCATGCTGCCAAAATTTACCTCATGATCGATGAGCCGGATTACTTAATGATCAAGCAGTTATATCAGTTTATCATAGTTATCCCTTTAATTGCAGTACGTGGGGTAAATTAATTTATTAAAGAAGAAGAAGAAGAAGAAGAAGAAATAAAGGTTTCAAATTTTGCTACAAGAGCAGCCATTTTGGGCGAGGAAATGTGTCGATTAGATCGACCCCAGTGTCCAACATGTACTTAATTTATCGACCTCGAAAGGATAAAAGGCAAAGTCGACCTTCGGCGAAATTTGAACTCGGAACGTAGCGGCAGACGAAATATCGCTAACCATTTCACCCGGCGTGCTAAAGAAGAAATAATAATAATAATATTCTTTTCTACTCTCGGCACAAGGCCCGAAATACTGGGGGAGAGGATCAGTCGATTAGATCGACCCTAGTACGCAATTGGTACTTAATTTATCGACCCCGAAAGGATGAAAGGCAAAGTCGACCTCAGCGGAATTTGAACTCAGAACATAAAGACTGACGAAATACCGCTTGGCATTTAGTCCAACTTGCTAACGATTCTGCCATTTCACCGCCTTAATAATAATAATAATAATAATAATAATAATAATAATAATAATAATAATAATAATAATAATAATAATAATAATAAAAATAATAATATTT
>NW_026323093.1:15356-18404 GCF_001194135.2 Octopus bimaculoides
TAATAATAATAATAATAATAATAATAATAATAATAATAATAATAATAATAATAATAATAATAATAATAATAATAATGATGATGATGATGATGATGATGATGATGATGATGATGATGATGATGATGATGATGGTGATGGTGATGGTGATGATGATGATGATGATGATGATGATGATGATGATAATAATAATAATAATAATAATAATAATGATGATGATGATGATGATTCTTTTATTTGCCACTCGAACGACAGTGGAGGGTGATAATTTCGGAAGATCGATATAAACTGTGTTTGGGACAGTTACATAAAAAAACAAAATCGAATGAGGCAAACACTTGAAATATAAATGCATACGGCATACAAATAATGAATGAGTGATGATGGCGATGATGATGATGATGATGCTTAGCGGTATTTCGTCTACCGCTACGTTCTGAGTTCAAATTCCGCCGAAGTCGACTTTACCTTTCATCCTTCGGGGTCGATAAATTAAGTACCAGTAAAACACTGGGGTCGATCTAATCGATTAGTCCTCTCCCCCAAAGTTTCAGGTTTTGCGTCTATAGCAGAAAGGACATCATAGAGAAGAGGTAAGGTGGTGACCTCGTGGAATCGTTACGGCACCGGACAAAATGCTTAGCGGTATTTCGTCCGTCTTTACGTTCTGAGTTCAAATGCCGTCGGGATCGACTTTCATTCTTTCAGAGTAAATGAAATAAACACTAGTCGAGCTCTGGGGTCGATGTAATTTAGTCCCTCCCACGAAATTGCTGGCATTGTGTCAAAGTTTGAAATCGATATTACAGAGAAGAGGGAGTGAGGGGGGAAAGCGAGAGGAGAGGTGAGGGAAAGGGAGAGGGAGAGAAAGGAAAGTGTGGAGAGACGAAGGAGAGAAAGACAAATAAAAAATGGGAGGGCGGGAGAAAAGAGAAGAGAGAAAGAGAGAAAGAAGCGAGAGAGGGACGAAGGGGGTGGAAGACGAGCAGGAGAGAGGAGAAGAGAGAAAAATGAGAATGATAAGGAAGAGAGAGATATGGGTGAGGTAGAAGAGACAGGAAAGAGGAGAGAAAGGAGGAAGAGAAAATATATGTTGTTCATCTTCGTACATCAGTGTCTAAATTCTATTTCCACTACCACCCCATCACGATTACCACTCATACACAACTTTCAACTTCCTGCCATTCTTGACAATGCTCTGAATGTATGTTAAAAGGTTTCTCGTCCGCAATATATCTTGGCTATTCTTCTACTCTTCCCATTATTCTCTTCCCAACACAGTGTAATGCCGTCAAAGAAAGTCTTTACCTATTAATTCTATACAAGACGTTTATTTCCCAAAAGTCTTAGCATCAATTCCAAACAAAGGAAACTAATCTTCATAGATTTTCATTAGCGTTATTATTTTCTTATTTTAGTCTTTTGCTATTTGTCTTTCTCCCTCTCTTTCACCCGTTCTCTCTCTCCCCCTCTCTCTTTCTCCTCTCTCTCTCTCTCTCTCTCTCTTTCTCCTCTCTCTCTCTCTCTCTCTCTCTCTCTCTCTTTCTTTCACTCTCATAACAGTAAGTCATTTGAAGTCAACAGAAACGCTGGAAATGTACCAAAGTGTTTCTCTGCTACTGCTACTGCGACTACTTCATTTTTTCACCTCCTCCTCTTCCTCCTTTTCCTTATTCTTTCCATCATCATCATTATTATCATCATCATCATTACTACTGCTACTACTACTACTACTACTACTACTACTACTACTACTACTACTAGTCAACCAGTTGCCATGCTTGATCGCTAAATCCACAAGTTTTTTTTTATTTCCTCTCTGTTCATTTTCTCTTATTCCTTTCTGTTGAAGAGCATAGGCTCGAAATGTAAAAGACTTTCTCACTTTCCCGAACATCAAACTAATAATACTGTGTTTGTGTATGTGTGTGTGTGTGTGTGTGGTGAGTGTGTGTGTGTGGTGAGTGTGTATGTATACATACATATACATGTACAGTATATATATGTATATATATATATTCATATATATGTATATATATGTATACATATATATATATACACACACAAACACACATATATATATATATATACATACACATAAATATATGCATATATATACATATATTATGTATGCGTATACACACACGCAAATGGTACGCATGTACATGTCTTTGTATATGCGCAGACATAAAGGGATAAAAGTATAGATAAAATTGTATATATGTGTATATAATTGTGCATGTATATATACAAGTATGTATTTATATGTGTATGTATGTATGTGTATGTGTGGGTGTATATGTGTGTAATTATATGTACAAAAATACATGTGTATATTCACTGAGCGCCAGAACGACTGCTAACAGATGGGCAGCGGACACGTGACTGGTCGTCAATTCTTCCTCACATAACTCTGACCTTCGGAATACACAGTCCTAAGGGCAAGTCCCCCTAAAATCTACTTCCTTTATTTTTTAATATTATTGAATCAAAGAAACATACAGCTTGGGTTGGAAAATAGTCATTTGTTTTGTATCACTATCAGCCATTTTACTCGTAGTCGTAGAATTAACAATGGTAGTCGTATTAGCTTTCATAGAAAGTAGTTTTAAATAATAGTACCAGCTACGGTAGTGGGTAATGTAGAATATCCGTAGTAGCAGCAAACGGCAGTTGCTATTGTAGAGGGATTTGTAGAAAGCGCGGTGAAACACTGTTCGTTTTTTGTCGTTAATGACGTACAAGGTAATGGCGGAAAAGATATTTTTGAGGGTCAAAATGGCGGGAAAATGTAGTAATAAGTTCGTGCAGGATATTTGAATTGTGGTCGGTGTGTGAGTGGAATTATGTTGAGAGTTTCCCTGAATACACACATACTAACAAGGATATATATATATATATATGCATATATGTGTACGTATATACACACACGCACAGAATATATATATATGTATGTTTATCTGTATGTATACATGTATATTTATATAATATATATATATACACTTCTACACACTCTATACACAGTATAATATACACACACATATATGTATA
>NW_026323093.1:18471-19472 GCF_001194135.2 Octopus bimaculoides
ATATATATATATATACATACATACATTTTGTAATTGGTCACTTTAATTCAAAATGCCATTCAAATACAAGGTTAACAAGCAAAATTATATATAAAAATGTGTGTATGTATGTGTGAGTTTGTATAAACACACATGCACACACACACACACACACACACACACACACACACACGAGCATATTTAAATAGAAATGTTTGTTATACATAAATAAGTTGAGTTTTTCTAAGAGACTGGATATTGATAAGATTTCGTTTGTTAATTGAGAGACGAAGACAAACGTTTGGTTCTTATAATCGAAAGGATAATTTCTTGAATACAAGGTATTTGTACAGTGTATACAGCCGTGTTGCGATAAACCTGTGTTCCTTTATTTCCGCCTCCATTTCGTACATAGTTCCTTTCGTGTATAAATATGCGACTGCATGCCTATCTGTCCGACATTGAATCTAAAACATATGTAGACTCAAAACGTATGTAGATTCAAATCGAGGCTCAAATCTACCTCCGTGGCTCAAATTGAGGCTAAAGTTCGTAAATGTGGCGCAAATTGAGGCTCAAACTAGCTCTGTGACTCAAAGTACTACATTTTCGTGAAAAAAAAGTATCCAGCCAGAATTTTTACTGTTTTTTTTTTAAGTGTTTTTTTTCTTCTTTTTTTTTAATTTTTACTAAATTTACGAGAAAATAGATTTTGAAAAAAATATTATCAGCACGATTTCCGTTGCATGAAGAATATGCAAATAATTAATAATAATAATAATAATAATAATAATAATAATAATAATAATAATAATAATAATACTGTTTGACCTCATACATTGGCAACGAATATGTTTTATTGTTTGTTTGATTTTTTTAACAATTTATCCTTGATTGGAATTCATATTTAGATTTTTCTAATAAACGAAAATGCACCGGTAATTATGAGCGCTCGCTTTTATTTTTCATTTTTTTTGTTTTTTTTTTAATGTTTTCTTGACTTTCTTAAAGTTTCTTTTTTC
>NW_026323093.1:20374-21638 GCF_001194135.2 Octopus bimaculoides
ACCTTGGGCAAGTGTCTTCTACTATAGCCTCGGGCCGACCAAAGCCTTGTGAGTGGATTTGGTAGACGGAAACTGAAAGAAGCCTGTCGTAAATATATGTATATATATATATATATGTGTGTGTGTGTTTGTGTGTGTCTGTGTTTATCCCCCCAACATCGCTTGACAACCGATGCTGGTGTGTTTGCGTCCCCGTAATTTAGCGGTTCGGCAAAAAGGGACCGATAGAATAAGTACTAGGCTTACAAAGAATAAGTCCTGAGGTCGATTAGCTAGACGAAAAGGCGGTGCTCCAGCATGGCCACAGTCAAATGACTGAAACAAGTAAAAGAGTATGTAGTAAGTATAGAAATGTTAATTAATCAAAATCCTACTGTTCTTAACGAGAAACAGCATTAAGTGAACGCTTAATTATAGCCCAAATATTGGATGTTATGCATTTATCAGTGTTGAGGATACAACCATTTGTTGATGTTGCAGATTTGTCAATAAGTGATCGAGAAAAAGATACAACACTCCACACAGCAGAGAGATTAATTATTTCTGTTTTAAAGAAAACTATTTCGATCTTTCCGCCAGTTTAATTAGAAGTCACCACAATGTTATCATCATCATCGTCGTCGTCGTCGTCGTCATCGTCATCATCATCATCATCATCATCGACATCATCGTCACCATTATCATCATTCGTGTTGTTGTTATTATTAGAGAGTGTGTTTGTGTGTGTGTGTGTGTGTGTGTGTGTGTGTGTGTGTGCGCTTGTCCCCACCACCGTTTGACAGCCAGTGTTGGTTTGTTTACGTCTCTTCAACTCAGTGGTTCGGCAAAAGAGCCTACTAAAATATTTACCAGACTTTTTTTTAAAAAATGATTACTGGAATTGATTTGTTCAACTAAAACTCTGCAGGGCGGTGCCCCAGCATGGCCGCAGTCCAATGAGGGGAAACGGATACAAGTACAGCACCGAATTTAAGGCCATCGCTTCGGGTAGTCATTAAGAGTGGAAGGAGTGTTTCTAATAGAACCCAGAGGCTGTTAAAGACATTCTATGAAAGGAAACCGAATCAAAGACATCCGGGTTCTTGAGAACCAAATCTGGAATCTTGTTCTCATATATAGCATTTAATTATGAATATAGAGAAGGTGTGTGTGTGTGTGTATACGATGCAGGTGTGTATGCCTGTATATGCATATACTAATATAGGTACATATGTATGTTTGTCTGTATTTACATTAATGCATGTACGTAGATGTGTGTATATAT
>NW_026323094.1:0-655 GCF_001194135.2 Octopus bimaculoides
CAACGAGAGGAAAAGAGAAAGAGAGGAAGTATGAGGGGGAAAAAAGAGATACGTAGAAGTAACAGACGAAGAACGAGAGGGGTAAAGCAAGATACACAGTAGTAAAGAGGAAGAACGAGAGGGGGAAAAATGACAGAGGAAGAGAAAGAGATAGAGTAGCGTCGGAGAATATAAGTTTACGAAAACTACTTACGAATTGGAGACGCTGCGTTCAGTCATGTAAAAACAAATAGTAAATGAGTATATGCATATATACGTACAGGTATGTGCATAATATGTATGTATGCATATATATATATGGTGCACCAGCATGACCGCAGCCACTTGGCTGAAACACATAAATAAATAAATAAAATATATATATATATAAAAATTTAAGGAATGGAGTAAACGCATGTTATAACTGCATACTTTATTCTGACATATGTTTTGAAGAATTACAATTTATGCGATCCATAGGAATCGTTGATGTTAAAAATGTAAACTTCTCCTCAGGGAAATGTATGGGGATCATCTTAAACATAAGACATTATGACCGAGTATGAGAACTATAGTTGGATAAGGTTATAACGTGATTCATTTGAAAAAACCGTTAGAGATGTGGACGCTACCAGATATTACTTAGGACAAGAAAGGAAGGAAGAGAAAAAAAAAA
>NW_026323095.1:0-297 GCF_001194135.2 Octopus bimaculoides
GCTACCACGTAACAGGTATTTCGGTCGTGTGTGTGTGTGTGTGTGTGTGTATGTGTGTGTGTGTTGTATTTTCTTCCACTGCATGACAACTGGTGTTGGTTTGTTGATGCCTCCATAACAAGACAGATTGGTGAAAGCGACCAAGACTTTAAAACAAAATTAGTATTGGCATCGATTTGATGGATTTAACTCTTCATTGCCGTGACCCAGTATGACTGTAGTCCAATGATCGAAGTAAGTAAAAGCGTAAAAGAATATGTGATCCATTGAAGTAATAACGGGAATACATAAGTCATA
>NW_026323096.1:0-477 GCF_001194135.2 Octopus bimaculoides
TGTATGTATGGATATATAGTCTTTAATGGTCGAACTCAAAGATGATAAAGCTATAAATGACAGCATGTAAATAAATATTCGTTAAAAAGACTTTGGATGGAAGAATTTGTCTACTGCCTGCGTGACCTAAATACACAAACACACACATGCGCACGCACACACACGCACATACATACATACACACATACATACACAATTTGATTCGGCCTCATGGTGTCGTAAGTTGTAACTGCTACTACACGTATTGAGTGCCTCCTTCTTTCGTTTGTCCACTCACTCATACATACGTACGTACATCCATACATACATCTACCCATCCATCCATCCATCCATCCATCCATCCATCCATACATGCATACATATATATACATAACGCTTAGTTTTAGAATGGTGGCAGCTGATGAAGGAAATGTTCTCTATGTGACCTGTGTGTTTTCTGTACTCTGTTTATGTCCTCTTTCTCATTTTGTCCACGTT
>NW_026323096.1:994-2387 GCF_001194135.2 Octopus bimaculoides
TATATACATATATACGACGGGCTTCTTTCAGTTTCCATCTACCAAATCCACTCACAAGGCTTTGGTCGGCCCGAGGCTATAGTAGAAGACACTTGCCAAAAGTGCCACGCAGTGGGACTGAACCCAGAACCGTGTGGTTGGTAAGCAAGCTACTTACCACACAGCCACTCCTGCGCCGACAGCTACTTACCACACAGCCACTCTTACATCTATATATACATGTAGATGTAGGTACGTACATACATGTACGTATATATGCATATACTCACATATTATTTGTATTATATATATGATCAACGGATGAAAACGAGAAAATCTCAGTATAGAAAACAGAAGCGCACAAACGATTTGAAATTACACTCCTATATATTTATCGAGAACCAAGTCAGCAGGGTAAAGAGAAGTTATAAGGAAAATCCAAGTGAACAGTTATGGAAACATTAATTCATATAAACAAATAAAGACCTTTGGTTTAATGTACAAAATATATAGACATGTATACGTATCACTTCATTATGCAGACAATTTTAAATCTACATTTTTCTTGCATACTCTAGACTCTTACATATCCATCTTGATGAAGGCGGCACTAAATTTTACAAATTTTTGTCTGCTCCATTACAGGCTGCAGATATTCTATGAACTACATCTACCAACATTATGAAGTCATTCCGAGCCCTTAGAAACAGCTGTCGAACTTGTAATATCTGCCATCTAATTCTCTGAGTGTATGTAGTCTGAGTAAGTTTGGTCTATCAATATAATAATAATAATAATAATAACAATAACAATAATAATAATAATAATAATAATAATAATAATAATAATAATAATAATAATAATAATAATGTACATTATTTTGTCTTGGTATAAAAGATGTGCTACAGCAAATATTCTGCTTAATACCACATCATCTTAACTGACTGGAAGTTTTATCATGTACATTGTTTTGTCTTGGTATATAAGATGGGCTACAGCAAATATTCTGCTCAATACTACAGATCTGCTTGTCAGTTGCTTGATCTTAACCAGTTGAGCATGCTCCTTGGTAGCTGATGATATGTGCATCTCTGATCACGAGCAGAAGTTGTGGGGGAGCATCATAGTCATGTGTTGAGAGGAATTCTTTGGAGTTTGGATAATTCCCAACCCTTCGTGTGTTTTTGCACATGTCTAAGAGGAAAATTCCACCCCCCCCCGGGATTTTCTCCGCAGCAGAAGGTCTTCCCTCGTCCGACTGCACCCGAAGGTGTTAAATATCTCTTTTTACCCAATGCCAGTGCACCCATGTGTTCATGTTTTCTAAGTTGTGGCATATCTTTCCAAGAAAATGTGATTCCTATTTTCAGTATATCGGATGCCTGCGTATCATCCCTTGTTGACTCAACTTTTA
>NW_026323096.1:2769-5351 GCF_001194135.2 Octopus bimaculoides
ATATATATCAAGCAAAATGAGGTAAGAGTTCCCAGTGGCATGTATATAAATAACATAGGCAAATCAAACTATATCAATTACCACACAACAAAATTTCCAGATTTCTAAAAATTATCTCTCTCCCCGCCACCCCGGAGGATGTGTTACTATTACCAAATAGCAATTAAGACCAGCTGTACAGGAGAACTGGAGACGACCTCAAGAATTAATAATTCTCCAGAATTTAAATGCTGTTAAAGAAAAAAGAACGACAGGTTTATTGTCTAGAAATTAAAAAAAAACATTCATGTACATCTGTTTCTACCTCAACATGTGTCATCAACACGACAATTCTCCAATCTAATCTCTAGTTGCCAAGGAACATGAATAGGCTTACAGAAATAACTCACAGTGCCCAGTGGCATGTATATGAACAGTATAGACAAATGCAGGTATATCAAATACCATTTATCATTTATTCTTGATTTATTAAAATTATCTTCGCCTCAAGAAGATATATTATCATCACCAAATAACAATTTCGACGAGCTTCCCTTGAGAAGGGGAGATATTCTCATCGGAACATCTGTGTACTCCTTACTCATTACTAAATACCTATTTGTAAATAGAAAAACATCAAAAAGCTCCTCATGCGCAGTAACCGCTCATTAAATCTAGATCAACAACAATATGCCAAAACAAACCCCTTTCCTGCTGAATTCATATTTTTCACAGTCATGAATTTCCTATAAATTGACAAAACTCCCCCAAACGAGATTGAGGCCTGATAATCGGAAGATGAAACTATCAATCATTGTGACCAACTAGTATTTCTAATACCTGAATAAAATTTTACTCTGTATAAAGTACTGAGTTGTTTGTTTTTTCCTTAGCAGCATGAATGAATAAACGAATTACTACCGTCACCATCACCATCACCACCAACACCACCATTGTCGCTGTCATCGTCATCATCATGATCATCATCATCGTCGTCGTCGTCATCATCTTCCTCAAGCAGCAGAAGCAATAGTCGGAAAGACAGCAACAGCAAACCCTAATACCATAATCATCGTTATCTAACACCCATCATATACACCATTATCACCCCACCACCACCACCACCACCACTAATAGAAGAGGTGCAAGGGACAAATTATGACCAGCTACAGAGAATGAGCCGAGGATGATTTGGTTCTTCACAGATGAAAAGAAATTTTGCGAACAACAGAACAGGTGGCTTGCTTACGATCCATAGGATATTCCACGTATCATGAAAACCATGTTCTCCCAAACTGTGATTCTCTTTGGGCGTGTCACCAATGAAGGTGACGTCATGCCGTGTTCACATCTTTGAACAGGGCTCAATCCAGGCAGTTATATGAAGCTGCTGGAGGCTGAGATAATCCGTTGTCGGGAGAGGGTTGTTTGATGGGAGGCCGTATGTGTGGTAGCCGGGTTCGGTTCCTTGCAGCCGGTAATATGAAGCAGCTGGAGACTGTGGTTATCCCTTGCCGGGCGAGGGTTGCTTGATGGGAGGCCGTATGTGTGGTAGCCGGATTCAGTTCCTTGCAAGACCTCCGAGAAGAGTCACAAGTGGTTGTCGGAGAATTCCTATGAATTCGCTAGCTTCAGTTTCTGGCTTCCTCATTCATCCGGTTGTAATCCCATAAATTATAATGTGTAGGGTGCA
This sequence comes from Octopus bimaculoides, assembly GCF_001194135.2. NCBI lineage: Eukaryota > Metazoa > Mollusca > Cephalopoda > Octopoda > Octopodidae > Octopus > Octopus bimaculoides. The sequence continues at coordinate 4,442 of NW_026323096.1, forward strand.
GTTGAGAAAGACACCAACCGTTCTGCTTGCAACACCAAGGCCTTGCTGGTGGCTAAGATCAAGGAAGTGTTATTTTTGATCAAGTGTTATTCTAAGATCAAGGAAGAGCCATCTTGAGGCTGTGGTGGAAGCTGAGGACGGCTACTTTGAGTATACTGTTGTCTCCCGGTCATAATCTTGTTGATAGATTTGTTTTAATTTCTAAAATACTTTTATTTTTGGATGGGATATTGTATTTTCCTTTCCTTTTATAAAAACTGTCGAATTTAGCCGAACACATAGTATATTAGCAGCAGAAGAAATTCATCCGGCAGTGACGGTGAGAATGAACGATGCAAACTCCTGCCTTTTTGTCCAACGCCAGTAGCATGTACTCACATCCAAATTTCGCCGCCACTCGACGATTCTCTTCGTTGCTGGACGATTTCGAGAGCTATTGGTATATTTGCATTTTTAAATGTCCATAAGAGAAGCTACCTCCAGACGAATACCGCTGTTAATTTGACTTTTCGCGATGTGTTTGCATTAAGTGTAATACACTTATAAACTATTTCAGTCTAATACTGCACATTGCCCATCACCATCATCATCACCAGATTCACGTATAGGTTCAGCCAATGACTGAACTTATACAGGGTTGCTCGACCTGTTAGAAATAGATGGTAAAAATCGCTTTCCTTCCAGCCTATGGAATGCTATAGACGTGTTAAAATAAGATGAGGTGGTCATAGCAGGAGATGCCTTAATCTTAGAGCTGATCTTTCAGAACGTCTTAGGGTTAAACACAATCTCTGTATCACTTGACAGAACGACCATCAACGACATCAATCTCGCCACCACTGTCAACAATAATAATACTGCAACCACCACCACCACGTTCACCACCACTACCACCATCACCACCACTACC
>NW_026323096.1:5525-6686 GCF_001194135.2 Octopus bimaculoides
ACATCAATCTCGCCACCACTGTCAACAATAATAATACTGCAACCACCACCACCACGTTCACCACCACTACCACCATCACCACCACTACCACCACCACCACTATCACTTCTACGACAAAACCACCACCACCACCATGGCCATCACCACTATCATCATCGCCACCACCACAATAAGCCATCATAAACACTACCATCACTACCACCTTAACCACTAACACTATTGCTTTCACCATCGTCATCGCAATTAGCACCACACTCACCGCCACGGAAACCAATGCCTCACCGCCACAACCGTGACTAACGAATCATTAATGATTAGAGGGCTATGATTGATGAGAGCTGAATGATTAATGTTTGCTAACGTCAACAGTACACACACACACACACACACACACACACATTTGTGTATGTATATATAAGTACATGTATATACACATATATAAATATATATACGTATATATATGTTTGTACATGTATGTAAATATATATATATATATATGTATGTACGTAAACACGCACACACATACACACATACATATATATTTGTATATGCATATACATATATATTCACATATGTAACATATATATATATATATATATATATATATATATGCATCCACACACACACACGTATATATGTGTGTGAGTGGGGACTACTATAATGATGTGTGCATAGATGGTGGCGGTGTCCATAGATGGTGATAGGCGTAGTGATTGTGTTCGTAGTTGTGGTAGCGATGATATTAGTGGAAACACAATATAACAAAATGTTACTAATTGACTGTCAAAACAAATGTTAAGTCATTTACTGGCGAAACTCATATTTCCCGCTAACTATGAACATGGTTATTATTCCGATTTAAATATTTAATTTCTACAAATTATTCAACCAATGCTATCTTTTTTTTTTTACATCTGAGAATAACATTTGCTATTAGATATTAGTTTTTCTTGTTAGCACAGGCAAATATTGATGTATTTTAGAAAGATTATTATGTTGTTGTTGCTGTTGTTGTTCTTCTTCTTCTTCTTCTTCTTCTTCTTCTTCTTCTTCTTCTTCTTCTTCTTCTTCTTCTTCTTCTTCTTCTTCTTATTATTATTATTATTATTATTATTATTATTATTATTATTATTATTATTATTATTATTATTATTATTATTC
>NW_026323096.1:6957-8469 GCF_001194135.2 Octopus bimaculoides
TATTATTATTATTATTATTATTATTATTATTATTATTATTATTTTATGTTTGACTTTTGCTTTGCATTTGTACAAGTTTGATCCAAGTCTCACCCAGAGACCTCAAGAGACAACAAGTTATATTATTATTATTATTATTATTTTATGTTTGACTTTTGTTTTGCATTTGTACAAGTTGGATCCAAGTCTCACCCAGAGACCTCAAGAGACAACAAGTTAGAAGTTCATGTAGGTGTTATGCCTAGGGTACCATATATTTGGATTTGTACAGTTTTGTTCAAGTGAATGTTTAATATTATTATTATTATTATTATTATTATTATTATTATTATTATTATTATTATTATTATTATTGTTATTATTATTATCATTGTTATTATTATTAGTATTATATGAAACCTCACAGCTTATTTTGCTGGGTATGATGGAAAGAGTCAGCTGTCCACAGCCAGCAGACTAAGGTGGCACTTGCTTACAGGTCATGCTTCAAGAACTCTGCGAAGAATTCTTGCAGTTCCAAACAATGCTGATTTTTGAAGGTGTTCTACCTTTACACTTGCACCAACCTTTTTTTCAGCCACGTTGATAGTTGGGTAATAATACTTTCAAATGCACCAATTACTATTGGTATCACGCCTACTCTCTTCGTATTTCTCACTTCAAATCGTTATAGTTATTCACTTTTTTCTCTTCTTTAACGTTGATCCTGTTGTCACCGGGTCATGCTATGTCGATTATCATACATGTTCTTTCTTTTTTATTCACCACAACAACATCCGGTTTCCGATGTCCGGTCGGGTGATCGCACTGGATCGTTGTATCCCACAGGATTTTACAATTCTAATTTTCGGTGACCCCGTCTGGAGTTTGCTCATACCACGTGTTTGCTCTTTGTAGACCTTGGTTTCCAAAGAGCTCCAAATGGATCATTCTTGCCACATTGTCATGGTTTCTTTTGTATTCGTGTTGTGACAATTTTCGGGCATTCGCTAACGATGTGCCATACCGTTTCACCCCGCTCACCACACATTCTGCATTTATCGCTATCAGTAGTGTTGCCTATTCTGCAATTCATATAGTTAGTCCTTAACGCTTGTTCTTGAGCTGCGCATGACTACTTCTCTCTCTATCTTCAGGTCACTCCTCCTCATCCATAGCCACCGGTCCTCTGTATCTGTCTTGGCGTTCACATCTCTTGCAAACTAGCCATACATTTTCTTTTCCTTCCATGTTTTTTTTATTTTGTTAATTTCGTGTTTAAATTGTTCTTTAGTTACATAATTTTGAGTATTGATGACGCCGACCTTCTTCGTCTTTTCCAACAGTGGCTCCACGGCATTTTTATTTACAACCCTAGGCTGTTTCCCTCTGCTTTGATACAGTCTTCTCATTATTATTATTATTATTATTATTATTATTATTATTATTATTATTATTATTATTATCAGCATCATCATCATCATCATTATTATTATTATTATTATTATTATTATTATTATTATTATTATTATT
>NW_026323096.1:8981-10037 GCF_001194135.2 Octopus bimaculoides
AGAATTCCTTTCAACACGTAGCTATGATGCTCCCCTACTACTTCTGCTCATGATCAGAGATGCACATATCGTCAGTCACAAAGGGACATGCTCAACTGGTTAAGGTCAACCAACTGACAAGCCAATCTATGGTATTGAGCAGAATATGTGCTATAGCCCATCTTTTATACCAAGACAAAACAATGTACATGACAACACTTCCAATCAGTTAACATCAGAAGTCATGAGAACCACTGCCTCGTACTGCATCAGGACAGTCATTATTATTATTTAGCACGCCGGTTGATGCTTAGCGATACGTTCTGGGTTCAAGATCCGCCGAGATCGACTTTGCCTTTCATCCTTTCAGAGTCGTGTGTGTACGTTTCTTCCTAAATGAAGAAACGCATACAAACGTGGAACCCAAAGAAGTCAGTAGAATGTAAGCCTAAAGACTTAACGAACTTTTTCCTTTTTCTTTTGCCTTTTCCTTTTCCTCTCATTTCCCTTTTTCTCCTATTTATATTCCACTAAATCATTCTGACGATGTTTGTTAAATGGAACGAGATAAATGCAAATTTACTTCGATTTGGTAAACAGAAACAACTGCAAATGGTTCTGAACTACAATTAAACTATGACCGTTTAATACCATTGTTCAACTTCGCATTGTTAATTATTGGTCCATTTCTTTTCTATGATATATATATATAGATATATAATACAAATGCATATGCATGTATACATACATATACGTACATACCTACAAATACATATGCATGTATACATACATATACGTACATACCTACATCTACATGTATATATACATGCATATCCGGGTACAGAACGTCGAAAAAAGGAACGGAAGCATAAATAAAGTACAAAAAACTTCTTTACGGACAACAGAATGAACACATAGGGACACTTATGGAACTTTTCCTTCATCAGATGCCTCTATTCTAAACTAAGCGTTTCGAAGATGAGGCAATGTATGTATGTATGTATGTACGTACGTACGTATGTATGTATGTATGTATGTATGTATGTATGTACGTATGTATGTATGTATATATATATA
>NW_026323096.1:10238-11623 GCF_001194135.2 Octopus bimaculoides
CCGCTTGACAACCGGTATTGTTGTGTTTACGTTTCCGTAATGTAGCGGTTCGGCAAAAGTGGCAGCTAGATTTATTCGACTAAAATGTCTTGAAGATGGTACTCCAGCATGGCTACAGTCTAATGACTAAAACAAGTAAAAGATAAACGATACTAAGGAACGCAACATCCACGACACTTTCAGTGCCTCTTTAAATGGTAAAGTTAAAGGCAGAATAACCTACAACTCGCTGGGTTGCCACAGTAAAAACTTGTGCACCAAGGCACTGGGTCATCCTCGGACAGGTAAAGACACCCATAAAAGCCAAATGGCGGAACTAGGTGATCATTTGCGTCTACCACTCATGACCAATAAGAAGTAGACAAGATTCGTCGCCATGTTCAACACTGTACTTAACTTACGCGTGGCTTTAGAGAAACAAATCTGTTGCAAGATGTTAGACATGATCTGAAGAACATTTCTTTTCTCCTTCCCAACATACTCAAGAACCATTCAAAAGAATTATAAGCGCTGCCCTTCCCTCGCTGCCTAAAAGACAAAATAAAAAACAAAATGAAAAAAAATAAACCAAAAAGACTAGGCAGACTAAGGCATGATCAAAGAGAATGCTGTTATATTCTGCTATATAATTTTGAAAATGGCGTCCGATAAAATCCATACATAATACATCTCAATTAAAAAATGTAGAATAGATGCGAACAAAGTTTGATGAGCAGATGTTGTGACTGTAGAAGCCTACACTATGACTAATGCTTGTCTTCGGTCATCGTCGGTCATGTCCGGTTAAATGCAGAGCTTTACAGCGTTCACATCACTGTCAGCATTGGAGAAAAGAATCATACAAAGGCTGAATAAATAAATATGAAAATGACAGACTGACTGAGGAGGTGATAAGTTTACGTATACGGAGGTGTAATGTATATACATATATACATCTCTCTCTCCCTCTCCCTCACTCTCTCTCCGTGCACACACAACCATGCATACATATACTCAGGTATGTAAGTGTATGTATATGCATGTATGTATGTATATATATATATATATGTGTGTGTGTGTGTGTGTGTGTGTGTGATGTGCGTGTGTGTGTGTGTGTGTGTGTGTGTATGTATATGTATTTATATATATATATATAAATAATTATGTATGAATATATGTGCGCATATGAATATGTGCATTTATGTGTAGGGAGGCGGAAGTGAAGGGACATTATATGCCCCAAATTCCTTCATTAGCATCTGAATATTGAAGTATATACACATGTGTGTAGACACACACATGTATATATTTATGCATATTTATATACACATGCATGCATATATGAATGTATATACGTATTTATGTATGCATTAATATATATATATATATATATATATATATATATA
>NW_026323096.1:11646-12302 GCF_001194135.2 Octopus bimaculoides
GTGTGTGTGTGTGTGTGTGTGTGTGTGTGTGTGTGTGTGTGTGTGTGTGCTTGTGCGTATGTGTGTGTGTATGTGTGCGTGTATGTATACGTACATACATACATGCATAAATAGTTATATCCTTTCATGATATCAGGTATCACTCGTAAACTTTAAAATGGATAACGGCGAATAGATTGATATGTTCCTCGTCATATATTTACCGCACCTAATTCTCAGGCTGTCTACACGACTTACTTTCTCTCTCACACGCACATAGATACGCATATACACATGTACTTACATACATATATCACTTAAAAAAAAAATTCCTTTGCTTCAATCATCAGTCCGTGACCATACACAAACACACACATACACACGTGGACATATATGTTCATTTATTTACATATCTTCCAGTGTAGAAAGTTTTTCTTTATTTTACACATTCATTATAAAATATTAAACTACTGTGATTTACATATAATTCCTTCTAAAGGAAATAATGTCATTTTTGATAACAAAAACTGCTCTAAAATTCCACATGCTGCTCTGTAGGATTGCATTTGTATATTTGTGTACATTTCATCATTTCATCATATATATATATTTAATATGCAGATACACATACATATATGTGTATGTACATGTATGTATATATATATATATATATATAT
>NW_026323096.1:13154-13589 GCF_001194135.2 Octopus bimaculoides
CATGTGTGTGTGTGTTGTGTCCGTTTGTGCGTTTGATAGTTTGTGTGTGTGTGTGTGTGTGCGTGGGCGCGTGTGGTCTTTGTATTCAGAGTCTTAATTCGAGGGGTTTTTGGGAGGAATGAGTAAAGTAAAAGTTGAAATGTGACCCTTCTGAAATACAGAACAATTTCAATAAACAACGGGTCTGTATCTGACCCTGTCACTATCTTTCTTTTACTCTCTTTCCCTTTGTGTGTTTGTGTGTGCGTGTGTATACTTTTCTCCATGCAATTGCATTATATGACTCTGATTTAAATAGAGATAGAGAAAGAAAGAGAGAGTGAAAGTGAGAGAGAAGACAAAGAGAGAATGAAGGAAAGAGAGAAAAGAAAAAGAAAGAACGGTCGAGAGAAAGGTGGATGTGTGTTTTAATGTCTACACACGCATGTAAGTGCA
>NW_026323097.1:0-225 GCF_001194135.2 Octopus bimaculoides
CACACACACACACACACACACACACACATTCACATACATACTTACATATGTGCATACATACACACACTTATGCATATACATGCACATGTATACATATATGAGTGTGCATGTATGTATATATGCATGCATAAATATGTGTGTGTATGTGTTCATGTATGTATACACACGTATATATATATGGGAGATTGTACGAAAAAACAACAACAGACGAGGACAGGTGGTGTA
>NW_026323098.1:0-372 GCF_001194135.2 Octopus bimaculoides
AAATGGGTGAGGGTAAAAAGTTTTTTTACCCTTAATTTATACAGCAATAATAAATGGTGGGGATCAAAAGGTGGTATTCATCAACTTTTAGACATTATATTATGTCTATTTATAGAAAAAAAACAATTATAACAATATACATACATGTATAACATATTATGGTTTACATATATAATATATGAAAATACCAGTAATTATTAAAATATATAATGTAGAGCATAGAAAGTAGGAGAGTATCTTACAGCTGTTTCAGCCAAGAGGCCATAGTACCCCACTCTACTTCCATCCCTTCAGTGAACTGAAGTATCTGGTAGATAAGATGAAGGTACTTGGGTGTGTCTCTGGGCTTCGCCAGAGAGTTTAGAAAGTTCA
>NW_026323099.1:0-828 GCF_001194135.2 Octopus bimaculoides
AATTACATTAATATACTTACTGATATATAATAAAAACCAACCACTTATTGTCTGTAATGGGATTGACCAAAGTCCAGCCATCAATTATAATTGGTCAGTTAAATTTAAATTCTAAATTTAACTGACCAATTATATTGATGGCTGGACTTTGGTCAATCCCATTGTATTCAAACTGGCCTGAACCAGTCTGTTACACCTACATCACAAGTGTCTATATTTGGCATATTTTACTTTATGAGTTCAATAAAGGCAACAACACAATGGAAAGTGCAAGCAATATTAATGCAGTATATTGGTATCGGACAATAAGCGTAAGCCAGTGTCAGCAGTGGTTCCAGAAATTCTGAGCTGGAAACTACACCCTAAAATATGAGCTTCATCCTGGAAGATTTGTAGAGCTTAACGAGGATGTCCTGCAAACCCTAGTGAAATAAAACCTTAGCGTAACTGGTGATGAACTAGCAGAGAAGATTGGATTTGGTCATTTGACCATTCATTGACACCAGTGCTAGGAGGAAAATGACCATCTTTGGTTTCAAGACGAAAGGTGTTTTTCCATCTGGATAATACTCGACCACATACAGTGAAGATGACATTCTAAAGGTTGGAGCAATTTGAATGGGAAACAATGCCCCATCTGCCATATTCACCAGACATTGCCCCTTCTGATTATAATCTATTTCGCAGTCTTCAAAATCATTTGGATGGAGTGAAATATGAATTCTGTAGACAGGGTCAGAACAGTACTGGAGAAGTATTTTTCATCACAGACAAATGGATTTTGGTAGAGGAGCCTTGCAAGTCTACCAGATAGATGGAAGAGCATTG
>NW_026323100.1:0-320 GCF_001194135.2 Octopus bimaculoides
TGGGGGAAGATTTTAATTCAAAACTTATGAAAACAAGACATTTGTACTACTGAGCCAGAGGTGGTTTCAGCTGGGTTGGTATCAAAAGGGTTAAAACCAAAATCTGGATGTGGTAAGAAATTTTATCAAGTTATTTGTATTTCACACAAACTCTAGACATTATAGAAAAAATCTAATTGTAGATTTGAAGTCAGCATACTGAAATTAGCTAGGAACACCTATTTGGTCTTCTGTGACAAAATCTTTGTTCCTTATTGTACTCTTGATGGGTAATATATATATCATCATCATCATCGTTTAACGTCTGCTTTCCATGCTAG
>NW_026323101.1:0-291 GCF_001194135.2 Octopus bimaculoides
TAGCTACATTTTCTTTTTCACCAGCTAAAGAGGAAGAATGAGCATGCATCCAAACATACACACATATTTAATGTCTATATGTATATAGTGACTCTCACACGTAGAGGCACACATACACTAAGGCAAACAAACACACGCACGCACGCACAAGGTGCACATACGTACACACACGTATACGCATGGATGTATGTATTTATGAATGCATGTATGAGTGTGAAGTCGACTTGAAAATAATTTATTCACGTATGGTTAATGTATATGCCCACCGTTTACAAGTCTCCATCATTACTT
>NW_026323102.1:0-270 GCF_001194135.2 Octopus bimaculoides
GCATGGAAAGCGGACGTTAAACGATGATGATGATGATGATGATATTGTAGTTAATTCCTAAAAAAGGCAGATAATTCTGTTGGCTGTTGTTTGAAATAAAAAAAACCTGTTCAACTTGCTATTTCATTTCCTTTTCTTTCCCACTCTTTCACACAAAGCACCATAAATCCTGAACTGTTAGATTTTATATTCCTCATAACAATTGAACTCATTGGATTCTCCTATTGACTGTTGTCCACACAAACCATTACCCACTTCTTCTGATTCATG
>NW_026323103.1:0-1149 GCF_001194135.2 Octopus bimaculoides
CCCTTACACAAACCCAAATTGACATCCTAGCCAGAGGCTTAAAATTCACATCCACCCCGAGAACACCCAACCCCCCTGAGATCAAGGATGACATTTCAGAATTTTGCAGAAAGCTTCGTTTAACAGAAGTTGTCATAGACTTCAACAATGAGGATGACTCAATTATTAAAAACAAAAGCAACTTCATACCTTCGAAAGGAAGGAATAAAGCACTAGATGATTTTTGCAACCACATCCAGAGTTTCCCTTTTACCCCACCTAAAACAAAGGTCAAATCAAACTTTAATTGCATAGAATGGAAAAACCTAAGAGACTTACACCAGGACAAAAACCTTACTAACAAAGAAGCTGACAAAGGTAGTACTGTAGTCCTAATGAACACAGATTTTTACAAACACCTAGCACTCTCCTTACTAAACGATAACTCCTTCTATGAAACTATCACCAACTATAAACAACAAAACACTCTCAAAAACATCACCACCCTTATACTCAAGCAAGGCCAAGGACTCACGGACAAAGAAAAAGATTACATCACTAATTTGAAATGCAAACCCAGCCTTTTCTATGACCTCCCTAAAATCCATAAGAACAAATCCATCACCGAAGCTTGCAAACTCTCCTCTGAAATCTACATCAACATCAAGGCACCGGAAGATTTAAAACTAAGACCCATTATAGCAGGCACCTCCTGCGAAACACATCGCTTAAGCAATTTCTTGGACATTCTTTCGAAACCTTTCCTAAGCCACATCAAAAGTTTCATTAGAGATGATCTTGACATGCTCAATCACGTCCCGAAAACAACAAACGAGGAGTGACTCTTGGTCTCTTTTGACGTGGTCAACCTTTATACAAATATCCCTCCTGAATATGCGATTGAGGCAATTAAATTCTGGCTGCACAAACACCCAGAAACATTTCCTAATCGCATCAACACAACTTTCATCATAGAATCACTTAAGTTCATTCTGACCAACACTTACTTCCTGTTTGCAGACACATACTTTCGCCAAAAATGTGGTATCACGATGGGTACTAAAGATGCACCAGTCCTTGCGAACCTCATAATGGGTTTGTTTTGAATTAACACTATATAAAACCTCACGCCAGAAATTTGGACACCTTTTCCACATCTTTTTAATGGAT
>NW_026323104.1:0-458 GCF_001194135.2 Octopus bimaculoides
ATATAGAGATAGATAGATAGATAGATACATATATATTACTTCGTTTTGTATGTATGTATGTATGCATGTATGAATGAATGTACGTATATTGGCATGTATATTCTTTGCGTATGTGTTCGTCTGTGAAACTACAGCACTGGCAGATTTCGTTAGATGGCTGTTCGATCAGTGACCTTTCAGTAAGAATATTATTACGTGAATATTTCTCTGAGAGTTGGTAATTTCGCTGTAAATGGCATGTCTTAGAGATCACAGAATATCTGAAATCAGGTAGTCAATAATCAGCATCGTATTGGCGCGATTGTAGATGTTGCACTGGTATGTTATCGGATGCAAGACGGGGAACATATCCGAGTGTTGCTGATAGAAATAAAAATGAATATTGCCAAGAAAAAAAAAAGGTGTTTCTTTACGTGCATAATAACATTAATGATGATGATGATTAAGACGATGATGAT
>NW_026323105.1:0-423 GCF_001194135.2 Octopus bimaculoides
GACCTCGGTGGAATTTGAACTCAGAACGCAAGGACAGAGAAAATGTTGCTACGCGTTTTGCCCGGTGTGCTAACGATTCTGCCAGCTCGCCGCGTCACTTTGTGTAAATATTGCAATTTATAACAGGCTTCTTTAAGCAGAATAACAAAAGTATTAGTTGGGAAATAGAAGGAGAAGGAGAAGATAACATTTTTGCAGTAATTGATTTGCTTTATATTCAGTATCATCTAAAAAAAAAAGAAGATAATTTCGTTAAATGAATTAAGTCAGCGAATTATGAGTTCATGGCTTTGTTTCATGATCCCAATTCCAAACAATCTTGGAGTATTCCAGAGAAATAAAATGGCATATATTTGTCAAGTAACGTGATATATTTTGTAATTCGATATGAGCAGGAAAGGCGGTAAGCTGGCAGAAACGTTA
>NW_026323106.1:0-516 GCF_001194135.2 Octopus bimaculoides
TGTATATTCTCCCATATACATATATATATATATATATACATATATATATAAAATACAAAATTGGACAAGAACGCAAAACATCCAGACAGTTAGATGATACAAAAATGGGATAACATAACATCCAAATAGACGATACAAAGAAAACAAGGACAGAACACTCAGAGTTTTCTTTCCTCAGTCGAGTTCCAGATTATCTTTTCAATTTTGGCTGATTATACTCGAGATTGCTCCAATCTGACCAGCCCCAAGGAAAAACTAAGCTAAGAGCATTAGATTCCTTGGAAGAAAGCAGCGAATGTATATGAAAACAAGGACGGTGCCTATATGAGTATATATGAATATTTATATATACCCACTTGCATGTCCATACTCAAACTTAGAAACATATTCCCATGAATGTGTATATACACTGACATAGATATGTGTACATGCATATTATATATACATATATACAAACTGATGCGTACATACATATCTGTATGCGGATACATGTATATGTATATACATAATACATCC
>NW_026323107.1:0-1750 GCF_001194135.2 Octopus bimaculoides
ATCGTACACAGGCTGTCGAAACCGGTAAAATTGAAATGGTGACGGAAGAAATCGAGGATTGCCTGGGTGAAATTGTCAATGAAGCCACGTACATCAACAGAGGAAGAAGGTTCGGTACGGTTGAGGTGAGCTTCGCCACTATAGAAGAGGCAACCAAGCATGCAACCAACATATTAAGAAGTGAGAAAATAGCATTGCTACCAAGCTATAGAGGAAGAAGTGTAAAAATACGAATTCCCAGAGTTACACCAGAAATTAAACCAGAGTGGTTGGTTGCAACAGTGCTGGCTGCAACCAAAGAGGAGCCGCAATTGGGACCATTGGCGAAAACAAAAGTGTGCAAATGGTGGGGATTTGGACTCGAAATGTGGCTTTTTGCCACATTCAAGGACATAGAAAGAATTCCCTACCAGATAGAAGTGGAGGACGAGAAAACGTTAAATGTCGTAGTCGAGGGAAGAAAACCAAATTGTTATATATGCGGGGAAAGAGGTCATATGAAGACTAAATGCCCCCTGTATGAGTTCACACAGCCACAGCAAGAGAAAGCACAAGCGGAGGAGGAAAAATTGTAGACCACACTGAGGAAATAAGAGAGACAGAAGTGTGAAACAGAGAAAACAAAGAAGAACGAAAATGGAGCTACTAGCCCTAAAAAGCGAAGGAAAAATAAGTCAAAGGAACGGTCAACAGAAAACAAAAAAGAGATAAAAAAGCCAGAAACTAATAATGTACTAGAGGAGGAGGAGAGAACGGAGAAAGATGTGAAATACACGGGGCTTTTGGTAAAGTACGAGAATTGCGAGCAGATGGAGAGAAAAGTCGAGAGGTTAAAAGAAATAATAAGAGTGAAAATGCCAGAGAAATGTGCTGAAAAATGCATTTTGATACGTGAGGAAAGATGCTTCTAGTGCATAAAAGAACTTGGTGACTATATAATAACGAAACGGATATGGTTGGTGGAGACACCACCCCCTAGAACTGATTATTTGCAGTTGTTAAAGACGGACGTAACAATGATTAATGGAAGAAAAATAACGCGAGTATTTCAATTTTTTGAGTTGCAAAACCGTTAAAATGTTTACATGACGTTGAACGTAAAAGTGAAAAACTGGATAAATGTAACCACCCGACTTCGGGGATCGAGTAGACATTGCGCCTCATCTTTTTTCATTCTTGCATATTATCATTTTATTTTAATTACCCCGACTTTATGTTTGCGTTTTGTACTGTCTTTATGTTTTGTGATGTCTTAAAAGATTTTTTGTATAGCCCTTTATGGATAATAAAGAAATCGGTATTTCTTCTGCCGCTACGTTCTGAGTTCAAATTCTGTCGAGGTCGACTTCGCCTTTCATCCTTTCGGGGTCGATAAATTAAGTACCAGTTGCGTACTGGGATCGATGTAATCGACTAGTTCCCTCCCCACAAACATCAGGTCTTGTGCCTTTTATAGGAAGGACTGAGATCGCAACATTCCCTTAAATGGAACACCGATCCCTTACTGGGTCCTAGGCCAGCAATCTTATGTCGACTCCAGTGCTTGACTCGTACTTTATTCCATAGACCCTGAAGGGATGAATGGCAAAGTTGATCTGAGCGGGATTTGAACTCCGAACCTAAAAGTCGGAAGAGATCCTGCTGAGCAGTTTTATCCGGCGTGATAACGATTCTTATTTCTTTATTGCCCTCAGGGGGCGAAACATAGAAGGAACAAACAAGGACACACAAAGGGATTAAGTTGATTACA
>NW_026323108.1:0-320 GCF_001194135.2 Octopus bimaculoides
CATCTTAATATATTTTATATACATAGATATGTGTGCGTGCGCGTGGGGGTTGTGTATGTGACAATAATATCATTATATAAAAATATATCTTATCACCATGATCAGGATAATCATCATCATCATTACCATCACCATCAACATCATCATCACCATCATCTATCTCATTATTGTTATTTAATTATATAGAACAGATAGTGAAGTGATAGACAATCAATTGTAATATACCAATATGTGTTATGAATGGGTGTGTAGGTTGATGGTGTGGGGATGTCGAAGTGTATATATGCGTGTGTGTGTATATGTGTGTGCATATGTGTGTA
>NW_026323109.1:0-232 GCF_001194135.2 Octopus bimaculoides
TAAACAATTAGGAAAACTAGTATTCAATAAAGTATTTCATAGATATTTTAACATGAAATTTCATTGTTTGAATATTGCCTCTGCAATGGAACCAACCATTCCAAGTTGTTATAAGCATGATGATGATGTTTGTTTACAGTCATCACATGATGTCAACACAAGGGTGCACACAAATACATACATACTCGTATACACACATACACACACACACACAGGTGTACACACACACACA
>NW_026323109.1:242-360 GCF_001194135.2 Octopus bimaculoides
ACTCGTATACACACATACACACACACACACAGGTGTACACACACACACACACATACAGACATATACATACACACATACACAAATGCACACACACCCATACAGACATATACACACACAC
>NW_026323109.1:370-474 GCF_001194135.2 Octopus bimaculoides
ATACAGACATATACACACACACATACACAAATGCACACACAGACATACACACACACACTCATATACATACACGCAGACGTACACACACACTCTCTCTCTCAGAC
>NW_026323109.1:484-946 GCF_001194135.2 Octopus bimaculoides
CACTCATATACATACACGCAGACGTACACACACACTCTCTCTCTCAGACGCACACACACACACATACACATGATGGGCTTCTTTCAATTTCTGTTTGTGAAATCCATTCACAAGTATTTGGTTGGCCCAGTAGAAGATGCTTGCCCTAGGTACTGCAGAGTGGAACAGAACTAAAGACCTCATAGTTGAAACACAAGCTGTTCAACCATGCACTAATATCTACTGCATCTTGGGTAGCATTCAGTATGCTTTCAGTGACCATAGATCTGTACCTTCAGAAAAAGAATTGGTTCTGAAGGTCTGTTGGGCCACATGAGTTACTATACACCTCTGTCACACCACTATACACAGAATCATATCTGTAGCCTAAACAGCAGACTGGTAGTCTTGGGTTAAGTCCTCTTGCATGGAACTTGGGCAAGTGCCTTCTTCTATAAGCACCAGGGTTACCAAAGGCTTGTG
>NW_026323109.1:956-1252 GCF_001194135.2 Octopus bimaculoides
TTGGGCAAGTGCCTTCTTCTATAAGCACCAGGGTTACCAAAGGCTTGTGAGTGATTATGATAGACAGAAACTATATGGAAGCCCATTGCATGTGTGTGTGTGTGTATGTGTGTGTCTGTGCGTGCGCATATGTATATATTTATATATTCATATATCTTTTTTTCTTTTACTTTTAGTTGTTTCAGTCATTTGACTGTGGCCATGCCGTAGCACCGCCTTTGGTCGAGCGAATCGACCCAGGACTTATTCTATGTAAGCCTAGTACTTATTCTATCGACCTCTCTTGTCAAACCGCA
>NW_026323109.1:1633-2221 GCF_001194135.2 Octopus bimaculoides
GTCCAAGGTGCCACACAATGGGACTAAACCCAGAACCATGTGTTTGGTAAGCAAGCTACTTATGACACAGTCATTCCTGTGTCTATCTACTTATAAAAAGCAAAGTTTGTTTGTATGTTGACAGCTGAAAATACTGAATAAAATTGATAATAGTTCAGGTGTTTTGCGTCATTTAAATTAATTTGACCATTCCACAGATAACTATGCACTTATTTTCCAAACACAAAGTAGTGGGGGAGCCGAGTTGGTGGTGCATTGGCTCCTATTTCTAGCAATCCATGTACTGTCTATTTCACCGTAATTCCTTTTACAGCATGAAAAAATACACCACTCAATCCACATCCAACTATCTCTGCTTTCTCTGTATCTATATGTCTCTCTCTATGTCTCTCTCTATGTCTCTCTCTCTCTCTATGTCTCTCTCTCTCTCGTTCTATATCTGTCACTCTCTCGCTACTTCTACCCCTTTTTCTCTTCAGAGAAAAATATGTGAGATTAATAGAAAGGGGGTTAAGGAGAAAAGAAAAGTGAAACATAGTCGGGGAGAGACAGAAAACAGACATATATATATATATATATATATATATA
>NW_026323109.1:2328-2467 GCF_001194135.2 Octopus bimaculoides
ATCTAAAAAATCCAAGAGAAAATTTGTAATCCATAAAATCTATAGAATATAAGACTAAAATTTTAATCAGTTTAGTAAATTTTAAAAAAACGAAAGTGAATGAAAGACTACATGCGTTTCATGGTCACATAAAAGGGGG
>NW_026323109.1:2477-2963 GCF_001194135.2 Octopus bimaculoides
TATCTGGTCAATCTACAATGAAGCGATCAAGATAAATACCACTCATAAGGAGGACACTCTTCAGGTCATTTAACTTCAAAAAACGTAACCTAATATTTAAAAATGCGATAAAATAAGAAAAGTAGAAAAATCTGTATGTTTAAGCAAAATTTAGTACAATAAATAAATAAATGTCAAGGTTTTATGATAATAATCATAATAATGATAAACATCTGTCAAGTTAAAGGCATAAAACGTCTATTTCTGAAGATAAGGAAAAAGAAAAGATATATAAAGATAGTGTGATTAACTATTAAATGGATTGAGACGTTCAAGAGTATTAGGAAAAAGAACAACATCACTTAACTTAACAAAGATTCTTTGTTGACTGTGGTATTACCCATTAGGCAAAGAAATTTAAACGATGTGTATCACGTGACAAAATGGCATTTATTTGTGACCACAAATATTAAAATTACCATGTAGAATTAAAATATGTGAGACACG
>NW_026323110.1:0-267 GCF_001194135.2 Octopus bimaculoides
AGGTGGTGCTCCAGCATGGCTACAGTCAAATGACTGAAACAAATAAAAGAGTAAGAGAGTATCTATCGAAGTCCCAAATCCAGCCATCCCTCATCTCATCCATCTATCCATACATCTTCCCTCCCTTCCCTTCTATACATACATACATACATACACACCCGGACATGCATGCATGCTTTCGTATATGCTTTCGTATATGCTTGCATACATACATAGATTGTTGTTGTTGGCACTCCGTCGCTAAGACGTCGAGGGTTCCAGTTGATC
>NW_026323111.1:0-259 GCF_001194135.2 Octopus bimaculoides
TCATCATCATCAACAACAACAACAACAAGAACAGTAGCCATAGATCGGAAGCACATATCAAGTTTTGAATCTTGTTTCAGCTGAGATATGGAAGCAATAAACAATATATAAAAAAAATAACTTGTTGTTGTCTAGTTTTCGATGAACAGGAATACATCTGGAGTAATTGGGGATATCATCTATTATTCACGTACAAGACTACACATCGTTCTTTTTAATCATTTGCCTGTTCTAGGAGATACTTAGAAGTATAAAAACA
>NW_026323112.1:0-949 GCF_001194135.2 Octopus bimaculoides
TGTGCCTGCGCATGGGTGTATGTACATATGTATATATGTGTGTATCTGTGTGTGCGTGCACGCGAGGGTATGTACATATGTATATATACGTGTTTATGTGCATTTATGAGTGTGTGTGTATGTTTGTGTGTGCGCGCGAGTTTATGTACATATGTATGAATATATGCGTGTGTGTGTTAGTGTGTCATGTGTATGCATATATGGAGATCTAACGTGAATGTATTCTCTGGCAAAACAAGACGCCGTACTGTCTGCTTAATATCTTTTATTTTGTTTTCTCTGTGATCTTAGTGAATAGCCTACGAAATTATATTATGATCTTATTGCCAATATGTACTACATGCAGCTGTTTAGAAACGTCCAATTCTATAATACAAACAAACAAATCTAAAATATATTATTTGTTCATGTCCTTGTGTATGCCCTTTTTCAACACTAGTTTGTCTCTGACAGAGCAGATTTAATTTCACTGGCACTACTAAAGTTATTATTTCATCATTTTCAACATCCACTAATCCTTAGTCAATTTGTCTTTCATTTATATATGGCTACGGTTATATTTGAAGTATATTTTGTTGCTATTCTTAGTTCCTATAGAAAACTTCTAGAGCAGCCATTGGCAAACTGAGGCTTGTTGGACTTTTTGAATGGCGCACCTATCAAAACATGTAACTTGATTTTCTTTTCAGGTGTGTGACCCTACCTGATAATGTGTATAGACTCATGTGGCCGCTTATTATAGACAATTAGCCATGTCTATAGTAGAGGTTCTCTGTGGTTGAATCTATGGACAGAATAATCCACGTATTCACTGCGCTATTGTGCTAGGAAGAATATTACTGCGTTTAACGTAGATGAAATTCATGTCCTTAATACTGATGTCCGGCGTAGTAGCATAAAATGTCATTAGCGAGCATTAAATATACCATAGCTATTTATCTAAGAGTCA
>NW_026323112.1:959-1262 GCF_001194135.2 Octopus bimaculoides
ATGTCATTAGCGAGCATTAAATATACCATAGCTATTTATCTAAGAGTCATTGTGGTTACTTATTCGAGTAGATATCAAGTAACATATTTTCTCTCATCTTCAATGAGTTATGTTTAAACAGTTCTACAATTGAAAGTCATATATTGCTGCAATGTAAATATGTCTTCAATTGCTATAAGACATTGACCCATATATGTTTATGTATGTATGTATATGTGTGTGTGTGTGTGTGCCTGTAATATATATGACAATTATTCGGTTGCCATAATAAAGCTTCGTATTTGCATATATATATATATATAT
>NW_026323113.1:0-373 GCF_001194135.2 Octopus bimaculoides
GGCCGAAACTTCAAAGTCACTATCAACAACATTCTTGCATAAGAATAATACACACACACACAAACACATGGCCTAGTGGTTAAAGTGTTGCAGTCACAATCCACCAATCATGGTTTCAATTCCTAGGCTGGGTGGTATATTGTGTTCTTGACCAAAACTCTTCAACTTGTGTTGCTCTGCGATCACGTCGACACCTGACGCATGGCACACTGTGACACCTGTTTAGGCAACGTTGATTTGATGGAGGGAAAGGGCTAATGTACAGCACAGACATTATAGATCACCAGAGACAAATAATTTGTGCAGGTCGTTCAACAAAATCTCAACATTTGTTGTCTTTGACAGGAGAATCCATCACATATATAGCATAACC
>NW_026323114.1:0-717 GCF_001194135.2 Octopus bimaculoides
CGTGGCTTTGTGGTTAGGGAGTATAGCACTCACGATTGCGAGATTGTGGGTTCGATTCCCAGAACAGGCGTTGCGCTGTGTTCTTGAGCAAAGCACTTCATTTCTCGTTGCTCTGCGGTCATTTTGTCATCTGGTATGTGGTACATGGAGCACCTGTACAGGTAATGCAGATTTGAGGTGGGAGGGGAGTGACCTTATGTAAATACAAACATTTGATCACGTAAACAAATCATCTGAGCGGTTGTTCGAACCCTCATACGAGAGTCCATAATGCGTGTATGTGTGTGTTTGTGTGTGTGTGTGTGTGTGTACATGTGTGTGTGTGTGTGTTTGTGTGAATGCGTGTCGCGCATGTGTGTATGTATGTATAGATCTATGATTGCATATAAACGTTTATGTATGTGTGTATATATAAACATACATAAGCATTTATATGCGGTCATATATCTACACACACACACACAAACACACACACAAACACACACACAAACACAAGCGCACACACATATATACACTACATAAATATTTACAAATATATATACATATATACATATGCATATATATATATATATTCATCTTTTTACATATGTATTCATATGTATATATATATATATGTGTGTATACATATAATTGTATATATGTATGAATATATTTGCATATAAATGTTTATCTATGGAGATATATATATTTATAAATTTATTATATATTATATATATA
>NW_026323115.1:0-325 GCF_001194135.2 Octopus bimaculoides
ATGTTTTAAAGAGATTAAATAAAATTCAACACATAAAAATTGCTAGTATATTCGCAGATAAACTTTCAATTATACATATGAGAAAGAAATGTTAACTTGTCAGTTATAAAAGCATTCAGAAAAAAGTTTCAGTACATGTAACTAGTTAAAAATCAGTCAAAATCGTAAAGTGTTACAAAGTACATTTTCAATAGTTTAGGCTAACATTAACACTGAAATATTCAACTTGTGAACTGCTTCGTCACAAGGGAAAACACTATTTAATTCCGTTATCAGTATTACAGGATACACACGCACACACACACACACACACACACACACACAC
>NW_026323116.1:0-598 GCF_001194135.2 Octopus bimaculoides
AATAATAATAATAATAATCCTTTCTACTATGGGCACAAGACCTGAAATTTGGTGGGAGGGGGACTAGTAGATTACATCGACCCCAGTGTTTCACTGGTAATTGATCGTCTCCAAATGGATGAAAGGCAAAGTCTACCTCGGCGGAATTAGAACTCAGAACGTAGCAGCAGACGAAATAACGCTAAGCATTTTGCTCGGCGTGCTAACGATTCTCCCAGCTCGCCGCCTTAATAATAATAATAATAATAATAATAATAATAATAATAATAATAATAATAATAATAATAATAATGATGATGATGATGATGATGATGATGATGATGATGATGATGACGACGATGATGATGATGATGATAGTGGATTCAAACATTGGCTCAAAGCCAGCAATTTCGGGAGAGCAGTGAAGTCGTTTAATTCAAAACTTGATCCCAACGAATGAAAAGCAGAGTCGACCACAATGAAATTCGAACTCAGAACAAAAAGACGGACGAAATGCCGCTAAGCATTTTCCCGGTGTGTGCTATCGATTCTGGCAGCTCGTCGCCTTCATGATAACGATAATAATAATAATAATAATAATAATAATAATAATAATAAT
>NW_026323117.1:0-382 GCF_001194135.2 Octopus bimaculoides
CCCCTTTCTCTATTCTACTTTCTCTCTCTTTCGCTCGCACTCTCTGTCCCTTTTTCTTTCCTGCTTTCTCTCTCCTTCTTTCCCCTTTCTCTCTTTTCTATTTTCTGTCTCCCTCTCTTTCTCTCTCTATCCCTCTTTCTTATGTTCTCTCTCTCTCTCTGCTTCTCTCCCCCTCTCTCTCTATTCTACTTTCAGTCTCTCCTCTCGCCACTGCTTTTTCTCTCTCTCTCTGTCTCCCTCACTCCCTCTCTCCTCTCCCCTTCATCCCCTCCTCCTCTTGCCCCACCACCACCACCACCCTCTCCCCGAGAACCAGGTGTTGTGTAACTGTGTAACTCCCCTGCATCCCTCCAACACAGTTGCGTTCCTACGTTCCCTAATT
>NW_026323118.1:1825-2528 GCF_001194135.2 Octopus bimaculoides
CATACAAATATATATGCATAACATATATATATATGCATACATATATATATATATATATATATACATATACATATATACATACATATATATTATATATATATGTGTGTGTGTGTGTGTGTGTGTGTGTGTGTGAGTTATTTTCATTAGTATGCAAGCCAGCGAAAAATGCAGGATTCAATCCACATTGAATGTGCCAATAAAGCCTGCCGATTTTCGTTTATCTCACTATCAACAGATAAAAATTTGTGTGCGTGTGTGCGTTCGTGTGTGTGTGTACGTGTGTGTGTGTGTGTGTGTGTGTGAAGACGTGTTTATTTGTTTAAGTATGCACACATATATTTTATGTATGCTCTGTATACATCTGTATATATTTGTACATAAGATGGTAAGAACGCACGTTTGTTCTTTTAGGTACGGATGAAAGAATGGACGGATGTATAAACGCGTAGGCTCATTGTTTTGTAAATCTATATACACAATCAATAATTGAGTTTCGCTTTCCCTTGTTCGTTATGTGGGACGATTTTAATTGTTGCGAAATGATGAAGGCACGGTTTATCTAGCAGAGAGAGAATTTGAAACGTGACAGACCGGGAGACAGTCAGAAAATGGAAGAGTTAGAAAGAGTGAGATTGATAAAGAGAAGAGAGAGAGAAAGAGAGAGAGGGAGAGAGACAGAGACAGAGACAGAGACAGACAGACA
>NW_026323119.1:0-324 GCF_001194135.2 Octopus bimaculoides
TGTATATATACATGAGTTATATGTGTGTGCTATATGTGTATGTGAGTGTATATATGCATAAACACATAGATATGAATAAATATTCATATATACATACTGATATGCATATGTTTATAAAGGTGTACAAATGATAAATATGTCAGAACGTGTGTATATATCGATAAAGCATGCATTCTTTTCTACATATATATATACCTGTTTGCTAGGTCTTGCAATAAGATTAATGTATATACATACAATCATTCATACATACATCTTGAAATCATATACATACATACATACATACATACATACATACATATACAGAAATATACATATATATAT
>NW_026323120.1:0-252 GCF_001194135.2 Octopus bimaculoides
TATACATACCCACATATATACACACATACACACAAACGTACTCAGTACCAACATACACAAAATGCACATGCATACACACCACCTGGATAAACCCATCACACACGGACACACACAGAATCCCTGATAAATACAATACACTCACACATACCCATACACACATACCCACACACACATACATATGCACCCTCACACATAACATCCCCACCAACACAAAACAGACAAACATACACACGCACCCACAGACGCACACAT
>NW_026323121.1:0-369 GCF_001194135.2 Octopus bimaculoides
GACTCCAAGAAAACTAACATTGGAGTATCTGCACGCTGTACCTTGAAAAAAAAACCCACAAGAGAGGTAAGCCCTGTTCATTGTGCAATAACATTAGTCAAGTGAATTCAATCAGGAATTATAACAGAAATCTTATGATTTATATTTGGTGTACGTGGTAGAATGCACGAAACACAGCTTGATTTACGTTGGTTGTACAACAGAACAATTAAACAAAAGAGTTAATGGGTACAGATATCAGACACAATGGCAGTAGTTCAACAGAACTTGCTGAACATTTTGCTTCTAACGCTGGAGATGAGTGGATTTCACTACAGTTGCCAATTGTGGAACACGACCGTCACTACATAAACCTGATGAGTGCGTAAC
>NW_026323122.1:0-319 GCF_001194135.2 Octopus bimaculoides
TGTATGTCTTGAGTATCTGAATTGTGTGCGTGTGTGTGTGTGTGTGTGTGCTTCAGTTTTCTTGTGTTGACATTACATGATTAATGTAAATGTATTTTGTGAAAACATGTCTGGCCAGAGGAAAATATTACCTTGCATGGAAACAAATGAAGGTTGGAAATAGAAATGTCCATCCTGCTATAGAAAATTTGCCTCAATAAATGCTGTCTGACCCATGCAAGCATGGGAAAGTTGTCATTAAAACAATGTTGGTGATGGTGGTAGTTTAGTAGAAGAAGAAGAAGAAGAGAGGGTGGTTGTGGTGGTGGTGGTGGTGGTG
>NW_026323123.1:0-276 GCF_001194135.2 Octopus bimaculoides
TATATATATATATAATACACACACGTGTTTATATAAATATAGTTATATTTATTTATATATATCACACATATAAAAATATACGCACACACAAATATTTCACACACGCACATATATGCACGCGCACATGCACACATGTATACTCACATTTATGTGTGTGTGTATATATATTTATATATATTGTGTGCATATATATATAAACACACATATATACATATATATATATATATATAGATACACATTGTATGTATATATGATATGCGCACATGTATTTGTGTC
>NW_026323124.1:0-466 GCF_001194135.2 Octopus bimaculoides
CCAACGTATCACCACAGCCATACCATCAACACCATCTCACAAACACTGACATCAACACCAACATCACCATCACCATCACCATCACCATCACCAACACGAGCAGTGTAACGACCGTCACCATCATCCCCTCCGCCATACTGTGATAGCATACCTTCACCCCCCCACCCCCACCACAACCATACTTGAAACCATTCATTACCAGCAAGAAAAACAAAGATAAGAGTACAACGTGCGATATTTGCCGTGGATTAAGCTCCTGCTTTATCGCCTTACAAACGGAACTAATCTTGTGTTGGTGGCAAATACGATTGGTCATCGGGATAATGATGATTATGATGAGGATGGTGATGATTATGATAATGATTATAATAAAGGTGATGATGGTGAAGACGAAGACGATGATAGCGATGACGCTGCTGCTGATGGTGAGGATTATAAGGATGATGATGATGATGATGATGATGAT
>NW_026323125.1:0-969 GCF_001194135.2 Octopus bimaculoides
GAAGCATCAGTTGTGGTGTGCAAAAGAGACGATTGCGCTGGTATGGTCATTTGGCGAGACTAGATGAGGATAGCTGTGTGAAAAAGTGCCACAGTCTTGTGGTTGGCGGGTACCTGTGGAAGAGGTAGACCCAGAAAGACCTGGGATGAGGTGGTGAAGCACAACCTGCGAACATTAGGCCTCACCGAGGCAATGACTTGTGACTGAGACCTTTGGAAATATGCTGTGTGTGAGAAGACCTGGGCAAGACAAGTCAGACCATAACCCGTGGCCTTTACCAGGGGTATAGCCAGCCCACTTATGTGTACCTTTCCTTCTTTGGACATAAAGAAGACTTGTTGGGGCAAGTGAAATCGAAATCAAAAATTGAACCAAATTCGTTGACTGGCACCCATGCCAACCTTCCTTTATTGGATACTAAATTCAGCTTGCGAAGACCTGTTGGGACAAGTGAGATTGAAATTGAACTAACTTCGATGACTGGCACCCATGCCATTCGATCACTGCCAGAGCAGCAGTCTCGCTTCTGTGCCGGTGGCACGTAAAAAGCGCTCACTACACTCTCGGAGTGGTTGGCGTTAGGAAGGGCATCTAGCTATAGAAACTCCGCCAGATCAGAATGGAGTCTGGTGTAGCCATCTGGTTCGCCAGTCCCCAGTCAAATCATCCAGCCCATGCTAGCATGGAAAGCAGATGTTAAATGATGATGATGCATTCAAGTTATCGTTTCTTCTTTACTTTCTTAAAGTTATCGCTCCTGTAACCCTAAACCTGTCTAAATTCACTCCCTCTCCTTAGGAACTACTATTTAATTCTTACTCAAATATGTTTACCGATTTAAGCTTTCAAACTCACAATTTAGGCACTGCTGTCTCCATTCAACTTTGTTCTGGAAATACCCAAAGAATCTTTATTCCCACGTGATGTACTGTTGCCTGTACCCGTCTCTCTCTCTCTCTCTCTCTCTCT
>NW_026323126.1:0-322 GCF_001194135.2 Octopus bimaculoides
ACTCTCATACATACACACGAATATTGCGAAGAAGAGGGAACGGAATCATATATTACGCATAAAATCAGTTATGAGAGATATTAAACGTTACTTACGAACAAAGAGGAAAATACATAAACAAAATTTCATCGATGTTACGCGAGTCATTCTCAGTTCCAACTGTTAAAATAAAAATTGAAACATATTAGAATGGCGCGAAATTATTATTACTGTGAAATAAATTCAACTCCTTTGAATTAAATACAAACAAATTATATTACTATAGTTTCAAACAAATGTTCAAACAAACGTTCAAACAAATGTTCAGGTACTGTGTTCAAAT
>NW_026323127.1:0-276 GCF_001194135.2 Octopus bimaculoides
CCAAAATTTTATTTTGGTATTTATGGGAGCAACTGTCTTCGAAGACTCATGCTGTCATTGAGTATTCAAAATGGGGAGTAGATAGACAGCCGGCAACTGATGAAGTGTCATTCTTTGTATTACTTGACTCGTTATTTGTGTATTTAACTCATACTTTTTTGTATTTCGTGTTGTTTACTGTTGGTGATATCCTGTACCCAAATATGCATATATATATATATATACATATATATAAATATTATTTATATTATATATCATCATCATCATCATCATCAT
>NW_026323129.1:0-208 GCF_001194135.2 Octopus bimaculoides
TATTCCGATCTTGACCATCACTGATATCAGATCCAATACAACCCCCATCACCACCATTACTACTAACACATCAAATTTTGAATTGCCAACTTGCAACATTAATAACTGTATCAGCATCAGAAAAATGTCTGTAGCTACATATGATGTATGAAAACACAAGGGAGTGTATATGTGCGCCCATGTGTGTGTGTGCTCGTGAATTAATATG
>NW_026323130.1:0-220 GCF_001194135.2 Octopus bimaculoides
AATAATAATAATAATAATAATAATAATAATAATAATAATAATACTTATGTATTGTTCTGGTATATATTGAAGAAATTTTCTGTCAGAGAAAAACCAGAGCCTCATGGCTTTCAATATTCTATACTCAGTATGATACATAGATGGCATGTTGAATTTGGTGCAGTTGTGTTCACGAACTATCTATCTATCTATCTATCTATCTATCTATCTATCTATCTAT
>NW_026323131.1:0-559 GCF_001194135.2 Octopus bimaculoides
ATATATATATATGTAAGTATTATGTGGGTGTGCATCTATTTGTGATTGTATATCTGCATGCATAGGATTTCTGTGAATATTCTGTCAACTAGCAACTGTGTGTGTGTGTGTGTATGAGTGCGTATGTGCCTGTGCACGTGAAAAAGAGGGAGAGAAAGAGAGAGAGAGAAAGAAGGGAGAGAGAGAAAGGAAGAGAAAGAGAAAAGATGAGAGTGAGAGAAAGCGAGTTTATATTTGTATGTGTGTGTATGGTTAGCAATTTATGTAGCTTATGCGATGTGTATATGTGTATATATGTGTGTGTGTGTGTGTGTGCAGAGTTGTTGATTTTTTAGTCTCAGAGCAGCCTTAATTCAACAGACAATTGTTCTTTTCTGTTACAACTGATTAAGTCTAATTTGGCTGGTATTTCCAGCAGCTCGAACCACCACGTTGAGAGACTTTTGATTTGTGTAATTCAGTATATGTTTATACGCCTGAATGTATACATGTGTGTATATGTTAATTGAATATAGGCGCAGGAGTGCCTGTGTGGTAAGTAGCTTGCTTACCAACCACA
>NW_026323132.1:0-403 GCF_001194135.2 Octopus bimaculoides
AATCCTGGACCTATTTACTGACTGAACCGAAACAAAATAAATGAGTACTGGGTTGATTCATTCGACTAAAATTCTTCAGGGTGGTGCTCCAGCATGGCTGCAATCTAATGACTGAGACAAGTAAAAGATAAAATATGTATATGTGCCAGTGACATGTAAAAAGTACCGACTACACTCTGTGGAGTGGTTGGTGTTGGGAAGAGCATCCAGCCAAACAAACCAATCCAAAACAGACACTGGAGCCTTGTACAGCTCCCTGGCTTACCAGTTACAGTTAAACCATCTAACCCATGCCAGCATGGAAAACGACTGCTAAATGAAGATGATGATATACGTGTGTATGTATGTGTGTGTATATATAGGTGCAGGCGTGGCTGTGTGGTAAGAAGCTTGCTTCCCAACC
>NW_026323133.1:0-268 GCF_001194135.2 Octopus bimaculoides
ATATATATACAATTCTACTATATGATGTCTTAATTATATACTCTGCATGTGTTCTATCAAATCCAACGAAGAGAACACAGTTTACCGATCGAATCAAGTAATGCACTTGTTTAGTTCAAACAATTCTGTGTTTCGTAACATTCGATGTGGTTAGCCAGGTCTGTGTTATACCAGAGTATCAATAAGGTACCCGCTTTGATTTCCAAATCCTTATTCTTTTACAATGTGTGTATATACATGTATATACATGTATATACATATATACATA
>NW_026323134.1:0-374 GCF_001194135.2 Octopus bimaculoides
AACAACAACAACAACAACAACAACAACAACAAGACCAACAACAGTGCATCAAGACCAACCACGACCAAAGTCTCAGCTACTACAGCAGTCTCCACAGCTACCGACACCACCACCACCAGCGACGACAACAACAAAAAAAACAAACTTTGCTGATGCACTCAGACAAAAAAAAAAACAATTTTGCACTTCACAACACTAGAAATTCAAGAAACAAAAAAATTATTAAGCCAACAAGGACCAAAACTAAAATTAAAAATACCTGAAAAAAATCATTCATGATGTACAAAAACAAACCATCATATACAAAATTTCGAACACAAAAATAAGAAAACCAGAGCAACCAGCAACAGAAATTATTGAACAATGTTTGTATC
>NW_026323135.1:0-265 GCF_001194135.2 Octopus bimaculoides
TATATATATATATATATATATATATATATAAGTAAAAATGCTAGTTCTAAAATCTCTCTAAGATCAACACAATAGTTGTACTAATAAGTAATGTTTGTAGCCACTTCAACATGGCTGTCCATTCAAACGAACTTTACTGCAATTTTTTAACCCCAAGAGGACATCTCCTCTAGCTGGTTAATGATGCACAGTTGCATCTAGTAGACTGTGAGCAGGGGAGCAAAACCCTACCGCCTGCTTGCAATATATTGGATGCAGTTGTGCA
>NW_026323136.1:0-237 GCF_001194135.2 Octopus bimaculoides
ATAAATATGTAAAGGCAATTTACTTAATATCTATTTTTCACTGACGTTATAACTGTTATTTCTTTATTTTCTAGAAACAAAGTGCACAAAAAAGCTACACATTTGCATTATGTTATATATACAATAATAATAAAGACGTTACCGTATATACGTTTACAAACCAAGGACGTTATATACACCTCCTTGGCTCAAGTTAGAGAAGGAGTGCGTATTATACACAAGGTTTAGGTTTTTCAG
>NW_026323137.1:0-231 GCF_001194135.2 Octopus bimaculoides
TATACATATATATATGTATATATATGCATATATATATGTATATATATATACATGTATATTTATGTATATATGTGTGTATATATACATATATACACACGCAGATATATTAACACATGCATGCATATATACATGCATAATCTATTCATATAAACATACATACATACACACTTGCATCCATACATATTCACTTACATACATAATACATTCATACAAACATATATACATACATAC
>NW_026323138.1:0-354 GCF_001194135.2 Octopus bimaculoides
TATATATATATATATATATATATATGTACGTATGCCTATAAGACAGAAAAAGAGAAAATGGAAGAAAAAAAATTAAGGAAAGCAGAAAAGAGAGAAAGAAAGGCAGGAGGATAGAAAGGAGGAAAGAAAGAAAGAGAGAAAGAAAGAAGTGGATAGTGCAGCAACAAGTAGCGAGCCAAAATAACAAGTGCGAGCGTGATGATAGTTTTATATAATTTAATTTTAGTTGGTCTAACATAGAAATACAGAAACAGAACTGGGAAACATTCCAAATAAGTCATTTACTATTCCTGTAATTATGTAACCTATATGGCTTAAACTCTTTGTATTTTACTGAAATCGTGTGCTCTCTTT
>NW_026323139.1:0-253 GCF_001194135.2 Octopus bimaculoides
ACACATATACACACATATATATACTTACAAACATACGTACCCCCCCCCCAGGTATACATGTATACCTACATACACACAGATACACTCATCCACACACACATATATACCCATATATACACACATATATATATACACATATACATATATATATATATATATAAAAATATATATACATACACACATACATATATATATACACACATACACATATATCTATATATATATACACATACATACACAGACACACACACAC
>NW_026323140.1:0-238 GCF_001194135.2 Octopus bimaculoides
CACTCCTTAAGCATCTTTTCCTTTCTCTACCTATCTGCATAATCTCTGCGACCCAATCGGTTAGCGTGTTCTGCTGTTAACCGAGAGTTTGGCCTTCGAAGCTCATCCAGGAACCTATAACGTATAACTTCCTTCGGCGCAGACATGGCTGTGTGGTCAAGAACCTCGCTTTGCATCGACGTAGTTACGTTTGCGGTCGCACTGGGCCGAACCTTGGACAAATCTCTCGTACATGTTA
>NW_026323141.1:0-319 GCF_001194135.2 Octopus bimaculoides
TATATATAATCTTTGGTTTAAATTGAAGCTGAGAGTTTCTTTTGCGACTCGAGTTTCACTAAAGTTAAAGCTACTTTAGTAAACAAATGAAAATAAAAATACATGGTATAAATAAAAACGCCTACCATCAATCCACCAGCTTACCATAAACAATAACAAGAAATACGAAAACTGCACCACAGATACAACACATATAGCCAATGGAATACTCAAAGACCGAACACAAGCCCCAGACTACTCATATAGATCAACAAATAACACACACACACACACACTCACACAAACACACACACACATGTAAATATATATTCTTAGTCTT
>NW_026323142.1:0-631 GCF_001194135.2 Octopus bimaculoides
AACCGCTAAGTTACGGGGACGTAAACACACCAGCATCGGGTGTCAAGCGACATTGGGGGTGGGGGACAAACATAGACTGACAAACACACATATATATATATATATATATATACATATACATAAATTCCACGGGCTTCTTTCAGTTTCTGTCTACCAAATCCACTCACAAGGCTTTGGTCGGCCCGTGGCTACAGTAGAAGACTTTTGCCCAAGTTGCCACGCAGTGGGACTGAGCCCGGAACCATGTGGTTGGTAAACAATCTACTTACCACACAAAGATAAACAATAGCTTTTTAATCTAAAATATACTCTCCTTCATTTTCTACAATGCTCTTCCAAAATTTACTTGTCCGTGACGAAATATACTCCTCCAGTACTGTTCTGGGCTCGTCCACAGAATTCATATTTTGTGTCCTCTTTGGTTAAAACACAAAGTCTGTTTTTAAAAGCGAAGCTAAAATTCAATGCTTATTAAACATATTGTTGTAAACTTTGTAATAATTTAGTTTTTATCATTATTTATTATTTCGTATTGGACTGATTATGTAGTTCGCTCAGTCTACCATGGACGTTTAAATTCATTAACCGGATAGAGAATATGAAGAGTAAAGAAAGATGAAAAGGAAAGCAG
>NW_026323142.1:675-1182 GCF_001194135.2 Octopus bimaculoides
ACACACACACACACACACACACACACACACACACACACACAAATATGTATATAATTACCACTAGCATTCAAACTTCGACAATACATCATGTACAAACAAATCCCACTCCTCATTCACATCATTCTCACCGTCGATAACATCACGTTCATCATCATCATCGTCATCATCATCACCATCATCATCATCACCACCATTAATTATCCTCCTAATCATTCGTCAGGAAGAAAGCCACCATGAACGTTATGCATCTCTGTATATGTGTTTGTGTTACTTATTCTTAACGGGTTCTGTGACATTATGTAAATAGATTTTGATGCCACTATCATTCCATCGGCAATCGTTCAACACTCCCTAAATGTTGTCTTGTTAATAGGAGCTTCAGTAAAACATGTCCCATACTCTTGACAGTCATTCCCTTCAGCAGAAAGTCTCTTTCACTGTATATTCTCTATCTGTCTCTGTCTGTCTGTTTCTCTCTCTCTCTGTACCTATCTGGATATGAACGTA
>NW_026323143.1:0-224 GCF_001194135.2 Octopus bimaculoides
CACAGACACGTGTACCCTTAACATAGTTCTCAGAAAGATTCAACGTGACACAGAGTGTGACAATACTGGCATTTTGAAATATAGGTACTACTCATTTCTACCAGCTGAATGTACTGGAGCAACATGAAATAAAGTGTCTTGCTCAAAGGTACAACGCGTCGCCGATACCCTAACCAGTAAACTATGTGTGTGTGTGTGTGTGTGTGTGTGTGTGTGTGTGTGTG
>NW_026323144.1:0-244 GCF_001194135.2 Octopus bimaculoides
TGTGTGTGTGTGTATGTGTGTGTGTGTGTAATTAATTATTATTTGATATTCTTTTACATTACTTGTTTAATTTGTTATGGTATTTCACTTTTACTTTTTTAATACTCAAACACGTGATAATACTAATAAAATAGCCTGAACATGATAAATTAGCCATATATTGCAGAAAAATACGTTAGCGGCCAATCTTTCAATAGATATCAACGCTTCTAAAACAAACTTTGCTTACATTCATCGTAAGTTT
>NW_026323145.1:0-209 GCF_001194135.2 Octopus bimaculoides
CATATCTTTCATCAGATCCAGGCAAATAAAAACACATACCTACACCAAAATGGATGTAAAACAGATGGCTTCATCAGCTCAAACTTTAGTTGTCTGACTCAACAGAGAAATCTTTGGAGAGAAAAACTATTATCTAAAACTATAGGTGTGAGAAGTTACAGAGAAGGGAAGATAAACTAATCACTGCATCACCAATATCAACAATTACT
>NW_026323145.1:219-1146 GCF_001194135.2 Octopus bimaculoides
GTCAACATTGTTAAAATTCCTTAAATTTGGAAATTAGGCAAAATAATCAGAAAGTTTATGCTCAAAGTGAAGTAGTATAACACAGACTCAAAAGACTTATTCATGATATCACTAACCCATCTGCTATTTCTGTCAGTCTCTAAACTCCCTCGACTACCAATAACTGTTTGACCATATCTTGTCCTGCACTGAGGTCATCTATATCACTTCATCCCTATGGCAACTGAGCAAGGATTTTTTCGGAAGACTAGCAAATATTCCCACTTCATGCAACCAAGGGAATGGCAAAGGCTAATAAAACTCGGCACCAGAGTTTTTGCTACCCAACTCAGAACATAAGGAGCCAGAACAAATACTGTAATAATAAGATAATTCCACCAATCTATTACTTATGATATTTAAAAATTATGATACTTTACTAATTATGATATTATACAAGAAAGAATAGAACGACACTTAATATTTTCCTTTTGGCTAGCTTTATATGCAGTCTTGTTACTCTGTTGAAGAATTGTCAAGTTGTATCCAAGATACAACTTTTGTTGAAAGAAGATTCCAAGTTATCTCTGGGATTTATCCACGTTGATTTAATCTATATTCATAAACACTGTTTTATTGTAATTTAAGTACACAGGCATCAACATATATCAAGGAGAAAACTGAAGAATGCAGACTATCATGCTTCATGTCACTCTCGGTCAGTGATTCCATTTTACTGCCTGACAAACTTTATTTGGCGATCTTTGGTTTTAGATACATATATCTGCAGGACTGATATTACCATTGTTTACAGGTTGGTTTATTTTTCTGGCAATCCTTCCGATTAAGATTGTTTATGACACAACCAGCTTGTAACGTGTTTATAGAACTGTAGCAATATGATTATTACATCCTTTCGAAGTTACTTTTACAACGTGGTCATTAAAG
>NW_026323146.1:0-109 GCF_001194135.2 Octopus bimaculoides
TTGAAACATGTGAACTACAAAAGGTTATAGATTTAACATGCATACATACATATATACATATATACATGCATGTATGCACACATACACACAATATTCAAGAACACATGAA
>NW_026323146.1:119-222 GCF_001194135.2 Octopus bimaculoides
TATACATGCATGTATGCACACATACACACAATATTCAAGAACACATGAACATATTTACACACACTTACACACCTACATACACTCAGACACAAACATCACATAC
>NW_026323147.1:0-508 GCF_001194135.2 Octopus bimaculoides
CTGACCAATAAGAAAAGATTGTTCTCAAGAAAATTCAGCAACCACTAGAACGTAAGCGAGCAAGACAAATGAAAAGATATAAAGTATAAAGAATTAATCATAGACCGGTTTCATTTTCAACTACTTACGTAATTGCTTACGTAATTGTCTGCAACTCGATCGTCTCTGCAATATAATTTGCAGAACTATACACGAGACGTCCGCAAGAGATTGAACATGTATATAGTTCTACCAATTACATTTGGGGTTATATTTCAAAAGTCTTCGTTTTGTCGCGCCAAAATACCGGAAATATTTCTACAGAAACTAATTCTCTGCAGTGAATTCTGCCGGTTAGAGAATATACTGAAGAGTTGCAGACAATTACGTAAGTAATTACTAAGTAGCTGACAACGAAACCGGTCTATGATTAATTCTTTATATATAATAAATGCGAAAACTAATAGTAATAGTAGGTATAGAGACGGGGACGTGGTAGCAAAGGGAGAGAGAGAGAGAGAGAGAGAGA
>NW_026323148.1:0-278 GCF_001194135.2 Octopus bimaculoides
CACACACACACACACACACACACACATACAGAAAGGCGTTGCAGGAAATGTGTAAGATTATAACGAAGACATATCCTAAAGAATATTGAATTATTATAATGAAAAGTATTATAAGTTATAAAGATGTGTAATACAATATATGACATAGAGGGATATAAAAATATTATATAATGAGATATAATACTTTATAAAGAGTAATGTTGTATAAAATGAAGTGTTGAACCCTGCCTCGTAGTAGTATCATATATATATATTATATATATATATATATATATATA
>NW_026323149.1:0-242 GCF_001194135.2 Octopus bimaculoides
GTACCATACTGCACCGGTTCCATCATTCAATCCTCAGAAGAGGAGAGGTTGGTAAGAAAGCCAAACTCATTATCCTCTATTTGATTTTCATGCTTATCCTCACTTATGGTCCTGAATGTTGTGGGTAACGAATGAAAGAGAGTGCAATCGCAAATGCAAATGGCCAAAATGGGGTTCCTCTAAAGAATCTTTGAAGTAAGGTCACTCAACAACAAGATGTGTAGCCCAAAGAGGAGGGAATC
>NW_026323150.1:0-277 GCF_001194135.2 Octopus bimaculoides
TATTCTCCATCTTCCTCTCTCTCTCTCTCTCTCTTGTTGCCTTTCTTTTTTCTTATGTTGCGTTCCGCCGCCTTCCCGCCAGCCGCCATATTTGTACCCGTCTGTCTGTGGTTTGTAGGAACCTAAACCACTGCCGAAAGTTCGTCTGTATTTGCTCCACTCCACAATCGTTCATTCAGCGTCTTTGATGCCAAAAAATGCGAGAACAACAAGAAGAAAAAGAACACCAACAACAACAACAACAACAACAACAACAACAACAACAAGTGTAATAACT
>NW_026323151.1:0-648 GCF_001194135.2 Octopus bimaculoides
GAAAGAGAGAGAGAGAAAGAAAGATATGTTTGTATACCATTGGTTTCATGTTAAAAAAAATGTCTTCACATTTCGTTCTTGCCGATCACATGGAGGAATGGTGTTTGAAAAATTGGTTAAGTTATTAAGATATTTTTCTAAGCACGAAAGCAAATGGTAGCCTAAATACACAAATAAAAAAATTCTATCCACTAATGCGATGTTGAGCACTCATTCTCGTTGTTTGACATTTACGTAAATATATGTTTGTATAAAAATATAAAATGCATAAAATATTTTTATACAAAGAGAGGAGATCTTTGACAGGACTCTTTACATGTTAGAAAGGGCAGTTAAACCCCAAACTACGAAAAAAAGTCTCATGACTTTATGCATACTAACCACTAGTAATAAATTATTTTAATTTATTACCCTCATATTTACGATAGTATATATTTGAATATTATAAGTGTGTATATACATACATAGATATATACATGCATACAGATGTATGTGTGCATCTATGTGTATACCTTAAGCAAGGCACTTTATTTCAAGTTGTTCTTCTATACTAGTTGAAAACGAATACGGCCAAGTGTTGGTGTCAGCCTTCTCTCACTTCAAAATCATACATGCATTCAAACACACGCACGCATATATGTATATATA
>NW_026323152.1:0-230 GCF_001194135.2 Octopus bimaculoides
CTAAGCCAGACATTCTAACTTTTGGAGAGCATACTTGCTCGATTTTAAATAACATTGATAAAGTGGTTGTTTCCAAAGTATATTCTCTATATCACTTTCTTCTGCCATGCCAAGTTCCCGCTATTTCATAGCACTTCAACTTTAGCTACATAACGCTTTATAAATTATATAATTAAACAATATATAGTACGTGCATGTGTATGTGTGTACATGCCTATATTTGTACGTAT
>NW_026323153.1:0-332 GCF_001194135.2 Octopus bimaculoides
AATAATAATAATAAAAATAATAATAAATGGACATTAAATCCTTGAAAGATCAAACATAAAACCGGTTAAATTGTTTGCTTATTGATAAGTGCTTGTTTTTTCCAAATATTTCACTGTAAAATAATATTATTTGATTATTAAAATGAATTATAATATAAATATATATATATATATATATACATATATATATTACTATCATAAAAATATATCAAAACGTACATATATGTATATATTTATATGTGTGTGTGTGTGTGTGTGAGTATGTGTGTATCTCATTCTATCTTTTTAGGTATATATTCAAATATAAATATATGTCTGTGGTGTGTGTGTAT
>NW_026323154.1:0-382 GCF_001194135.2 Octopus bimaculoides
ATGCAATCATTACATCAATTTAAATGCAGAGCAATCCTCAGCTGCACAAACAGATAGAATTTAATTAAATTAAAACAGATGGACACATTTGTATAATTTTACTTAAAATCTCCAAGAAGTTAAGGAGATAGATAAAGAACATGTTGCCTTCACTTCCACTTAGAAGCTACTAAGGTATCAGGAAGAAAGACTTGTTACAAATTTTGCTTGTCACTGTTTTATGGGTCAGTTTTAATTTATAGACTAGTTTTATGAAATCCTTGTATATCTAAGGCCGAGAGAACAGGGGGCAGTGTCTGTTAGAAGTAGGGCTGAGGGAGTCGGCAGAAATTATAGTGGGTATAGTCATAAAAATCAAGATTTATTTGAAGCAATATCATGA
>NW_026323155.1:0-224 GCF_001194135.2 Octopus bimaculoides
TGGATCTTCCTAATATGCAGACAAATATATATATAAGAAAACAGGATCAGCAGAGAAGACTTGAGAAAGAAAATTATCGTATAAAATATGAATCTGTTTAATAAAATTCTTGGTATTGGGAAGGATTAACTGGTAGACATTTAAGATTGAGAGTGTAATGAATATTATGAAGTAAGCTTAAATATCATTCATTTGTTTAGTCGTTTACTTTATATTTGGTTTTC
>NW_026323155.1:234-412 GCF_001194135.2 Octopus bimaculoides
ACTGCTTAGGTTAGACATATACTTATTTGAGATAGTATTTTATATTCGAATGCCTTTCCCGTCACCAACCTTTAATTATATTACAAGTATAGGTGTTGTTTTTATATTTCACTACTTCCAAAACTCAAAGTTATGGGACTTAATGTAAGCACAACACCATATCATTATTCATTTTAAT
>NW_026323156.1:0-1059 GCF_001194135.2 Octopus bimaculoides
AATTTGGTAGATGGAAACTATGTATGCATCATCATCATTTTGACATCCATTCTCCTTGCTGGCATGAGTTGTATGGTTTAGCAAGAGCTGGCGAGGCTGGGGGTTGGAACAGGCCCCAGTCTGATTTGGTTTGGATACCATGGCTGGATGCCCTTCCTAATGCAAATCACTTTACAGTAAGTGCTGGGTGCTTTAAACGTGGCCTGGCAGGGATGCTAATAATGTGGCCAGGCATGAGTGATTCCTATGTGGTGTTGGCAGAGATGCTGCTTAAGTGGTACTACCATGGGGCTGCTGTGGTGGACAGCTGTTCCTGAGAACAGCAAGGCATATACACACGTATATATGCAGTAATCCATTGTCTTTGACATTAGGTAGGGTGTCCAGTCGTAGAAACCATGCCAGATCTGACTGAAACCTGGTGCAGCTCTTTGGTTTATCAGCTCCAGTCAAACTCTCTAACCCAGGCCAGCATGGAAAGCAGATGTTAAATGATGATGATGTAAATATAAGTATTACTGATATCACACAGTGTATATGTTTTGTTTCTATGCCCATTAGCTGTGGGATAGCATCCTAGGAAACATCCCATCTTCATGTGAAGGTTCACAAACACTGAATATTTCAGCTCAACCCATAGAGGAATGAGAATGGTGGAAATCGATATTTTGTTGTCTTGTCATCACTGTACACTTGTCCAACTTCAATTGATTTTACTCTAATTGATGTTTGAATAATTTCACGGGGATATGGCCATTGTTAATTGATGCCTGAAAACCTACTTCATCAAATCTGCCTAAGTGTAAGTGGCCCTTACTGATGGGTGAAATCAAGTTGCAATGTGGAAGATTTATACAGGAACAACACAGAAGTTTTTTTTTCTGATTTTCCTTCATCATCAGATAAGTTAGATTACAACGATGATGATGATGATGATGATGTTCTAAGTAGCACAGAAGAAAGTGGTGCTTCAGCTCACTCTAGATCACTATTTTATTCTGGTGGACCCCCATAAGCCTTTCAATGTTTAAAAGTTAGTTTTATAGAAACTTCTTCTCA
>NW_026323156.1:1432-2384 GCF_001194135.2 Octopus bimaculoides
CCCCAATTTGCTATCTTATTGCTTAGACCCCCACCAAAATCTTATATGGACCCTCAGAGGCCATATGCACCCCAATTGAGACCCATTACTTTAGATGGAAAAACTGAGCTGATTTTTCTCCATTTGTTCGTTCATTTCCCAACAACAATGCAGGAATCTCAAATGAATTTATGCTCATGTCGGATGCAAAGGAAAGTTAATATTTTACAGCAGCTTTTTGGTCATGAAATTAGAAATCATATTCTGTGAGAGATTTGCAGTGGTTTTAGATTTTGTATTTATTTCAAGTGAAAATGAGTTTAAAAATTACTTTTAAGAAAAATGGATATTTTATATTTTTTTCCCACTTGGTGCAAACATTTGTGCAACATTTTCCCAACATTTAAAAGTTAATCAACTGCACAAATGAAGATGATGACCATAACAATAATAATAATGGTTTCAAATTTTGGCTCAAGATCAATAATTTTGTAGGAGGGGTAAGTTGATTACATTGACCCCAGCGAATATCTGGTACGTACTTCATCGACCCCCAAAAGGATGAAAGGCAAAGGTAACCTCAACAGAATTTGAACTGAGAGGATAAAGATGGACGAAATGATGCTGAGTATTC
Organism: Octopus bimaculoides; assembly: GCF_001194135.2. Classification (NCBI taxonomy): domain Eukaryota; kingdom Metazoa; phylum Mollusca; class Cephalopoda; order Octopoda; family Octopodidae; genus Octopus; species Octopus bimaculoides. The sequence continues at coordinate 2,046 of NW_026323156.1, forward strand.
TGACTGACATGTTAATGATTCTGCCAGCTCACCAACTTAATAATAATCATCATCATCATCATCGCTTAACGTCCACTTTCCATGCTAGCATGGGTTGGACGATTTGACTGAGGACTGGCGAACTGGATGGTTGCACCAGGCTCCAATCTGATCTGGCATAGTTTCTACAGCTGGATGCCCTTCCTAACGCCAACCACTCCGAGAGTATAGTGGGTGCTGTTACGTGCCACCGGCATGAGGGCCAGTCAGGCGGTACTGGCAGCGGCCAAGCTAAAAATGGTGTTTTTATGTGTCACCTGCACAGTAGGTGCAGCGGCAATGGCATAATAATAATGATAA
>NW_026323156.1:5724-14521 GCF_001194135.2 Octopus bimaculoides
ATATATGCGTCTGTGTGTGTGTGTGTATATATATATATATATATACTTGTATTTATAGATCTCTACCAAAAATTTGGTAAAAATATTGTACCTGTTATCAACGTAGCAAAATTCTCATATGAAAGGTTGTTAATCATACAATTTTGTGTGCATATCAATTTAAATAAGAGCTATAACGCGATCCATCATAAAAACTTTTTTAAAACCTATGCACATTTCGATGCAATATCCCGACTCACTCCTGCATGTTATAAAAAATGGAATATTGTATCTCTTCAGGGTCAGATTTGATTAATTCATAGCAGACAGCATTAATAGTTGTCCTTAAATTATATGTGTATAAACTGGTTGAAATGATATGTAACATATTGACACTGCATACAATATTGGTTAAGAAAACCGTAAGAGACGCTGTAATTTCAATAAAAACCGTTGGACTTTTGAAAGTAAATAAAACGAAGAATGAAACTAATATGTTATATATTATAATAAAAAAATATTTATAAATTAATGGTCAAAGAGAGGTAAATCTAGTAAATAATATTTATGAAATATATAATCTACTCATATGTACATAATGATATCAAATAATTATATTTTATTTAAAGTTTAGAACAGTAATGAGACTTCTTATGGTTATGTAAACAAGATAAATTAGAGAATATAAATTGTAAATAATGAATAATAATAAGTAAAATAAATTAGGTTACATTCAGATTGCAGCTATCAAAGTTTAAAAAAATTATAATAAATTAACTTAGTAATGGTGTTCAAATACAATATTAAAAATAATATCAAAAGAAGGAACGGATTTAATCGATTAAGTAAAAAGTAAACAATTATTACGATGTAATCGTTACTATCTCACATATAAATATAAATGAAAAATTAAGGAATTATGATGTAAAGTAGGTAGATGAATACTACACCATTATATCAAATAATTCATTAGATACTTGAGAAAACAACCAACTCACTTTAAAAAAATTATCTGTAATATACTATAATAGAAATAAAGTTAACGTAAAAAAATTTTTTCATGGTCAAAGAGAGGTAAATCTAGAAAAATAATATATATTTTTTTAGAATCTAAATAAATCAGTCAATGTTATTAATCCTATCAAATCATTATATTGATTTTTAAATTAAAATATTTTTGAGACAAATAAAGGATATGTAATCACGATAAATAAGAAATTATAAATTACAAAGTAAAAATAAATTAGGTTACACTCAATTAGCAACCATCGAAACTTTAAGTATACATTAACTTAGTAGTAAGATTAAATAACTGAAGGGATTAAAATGATAAAGCAAGCAGTCAACCATAATTTCGATGTCATCTATACAAAAATTACATAGAATTATAAGAGAAACTTCAATAAAGTAGGAACCAAACTTACCATTGTACATATATGAAAAGGTTATATGAAATTAAAGCTAAACAAATGTAATATAATATCCCAGTATGTAGTTAAAGCTAAACCAAGTTAAAATATCCTAGTATGTAGTTAACTAATCTCTCCAAAGTAGATTTAAAAAAATAAAAATGTATGTTTACTCATGTGTTGACATCTGAAAGCTCTATATGTGATTTTGTTAACTAGGTTACCCTTAGAAAAAAGTATGAAATACAATTCTAAATTACAGAGGGAACAAAAATCTTTGCCCTTGTCTTAAGGAAACAATTTTCCTATAATTGACCATTCTAAAGAATACACCTTATTTTGGTCTTTAAGTTGTCAAATTAATCTACTAAGTGCCGTACTATTTTGTTTCTTTCTATGTTGAATAATGATTCAATATTCTTTTCGAGATTTCGAGCGAAGACGAACCAATATAAATCCTAATTCCATTTTTGGTTAATACATTACACTTGTATACAGTATTTTTAGTTCTAGCATTTACATTTAGGGATTTAATTCTATTAGGATTTAGTTCAGATATTACTATTTTGTTGTTATTATTGATATTGGTATTATTATTTTTGTTGACTTTTAGATTATCTATAACTGTGTCACCTGGAAGATTAAGATTATTACCTATATTTATATTATTAGACTCTTCAATAAAATTAGAGCTTAATAGTTTCAAGTTATGGGCGGCGATAATTTGTGTCAAATTCTTGATGTTTGAAAAGCCAAATCTGACCTTATGTGCGTTTTTGATTTTGTAGTAATGCAAATTTTGGGGAAAATTTCTACTAACTACATTCCTGAACAGGGTAACTAAGTTCGACTTAATTTGTTTACCAAATGGAATAACAAACCATAAATTATCCTCATTTTTGGTATTATAACCATTACTACTATTCCTAAAGAATTTTACTCTACCTCTATTAGGATTGGATTCATGTCTAGGGTATTGTGGTTTACCTTTATTCTTTCTTACGATGTTAATATTATTATTATTATTATTATTATTATTATCAATATTGCTAAAATTTTCACCTGCCTTAGGGGAATCAGAATCTGGTTTAATATAGTATACATTTTCTTTATAACCCGCTCTAGATAAGGCAGAGTTATAGAATTTTGCCTCATTTTTGAAAACATAGGCATTTGCCGATAGGTTAGATAATCTTAGTGATATATTCTTAACCAAATTATCGGTTATTGATCTGGGGTGATTACTAAACTTACTGATGTATTTCAGGTTAGTAGAAGGCTTATGGTATGGTCTATATGTTTTATTATGTAGGTCCAATGTTACGTCTAAAAAATTAGCTAAAGATGTATCTTTTTCAAAAATTATATGCATTCCCATTCGGCGAAAAAATCTGGCTAATCTATTCTTAACCCTTTGTACTTGTTGACTAGAGCTATTCCTAAGATATAAGAGACAATCATTTCTATATAGACCCCACCCTAATGTTTGGGAATTGATCAACCATTTCATTAAGGATGAAGGAACATATATATATACATATGAAATAATTATAATGCAAGAAAATAAGCTGATTGGAACAAAGCCCTACAGAAAATTGCATGTACAACTGTTCATACTCTGTGCAGCAGAAACACGTATATGTCATCCTAACTATAAAAATATGCTGTATGACATTGTAAGGGAAAGGAAATAAATTCTGAGCATGTACCAGTCTCCACATTCTCTACAAGGAGGTACCCAAATGTAATTGGAAACGTAATGTGTGTGACAAGCCTGTTGTAGTTCAGGCTTCCACAACTAGAATCCACTTGATGCATCTTTGTTTTGCAGTGTGTCTCTCTTTCATCGATTTTTGCAATGGCCAAAACGAAGGAACAGTGTACTTCTATCAAATTCTGTTGATGAAAATGGCAGTCAAAACAGTTATCATGTTTCAAGCTGATCACAAGGACACCGCCATGAGCAAAACATATGTTTACGAGTGGTTTTCACACTTTAGAAACAGTCACTTGAAGACCGACCTTGTTCAGGACGACAGCCGACCTCTAGAACAAATGAAAACATCACAAAAATTCATGAACTGATCTAGAAGGATCACGCAGAACAATTGACAAACTTGTTGATGTGATTGGTGTGTCCTGGAGCTTCTGTGTAGAGTGACCCGTAGAGCTATTTATACATGGCTGTATATATGTAGGGTGTGGCAAATTTTTGTTGGTTGTGATCAGTTTGATATAGGAAAATATTGCAAGTTATACTTACATGTTCTTCGTACCATGTCTGTTGTGTGGAAGAAAATAGAAGAGAGAAAGAGAGTTAAATAAGATTAAATAAGACAATAGCAACAATAACAACAATATTAATATCAACTGTATCAACAACAAGTGTTACAAACACACAACTACCACCAGAAATAGTACCACCACCGTCACAATCACTACCATACCAACAACTACCATACAACAATTTGATTACCACCACCACAGTCACTATTCGCCATCACAATGACCACAATCAAGACAACTACAACATCAACAGCCACCACCATCACTACCACCTTCACCACAACAAACAACCAGCTTCACAACAGCCATTATCACAATGTTACAAATATGACAAGTATCACATCTGCTGTAACACAACAATAAGGATAACAATCACAATGACCATGACCACAATATCAACCACAACAACAACAAGCATCACAACAAACACCAGTGTCATGACCTCATCGACAACTACCACCCATACCACAACGCAATCAGCTACCACCACAACCACTCCTAGCCCATCACTGCCTGTCACCACACGAGTACAGTATGAACAACATACAGAAATGTTATACTTACAGGCAGCTTGTATGGCGATAATTATAATGAGTACACCAATGAAATACAGTAACTGCTTATTTTTTCTGTAAGGGAGAGTTATAAACACAAATATATATATAAGTGAAAACTATATTAATCATTTATATATATTAAAATTATACTGATTATTTAGATTATATATAAAATTATATTCATTTTTTATATTAAATTTAATACTTACACGATAAAGAAAACAAATTGCCCATATTGCAGTATTTCTATCTGTAGTTTGTGTGTATTTTTGAGTATAGGTGTGGGAGTCATTCTTCTGTTTCATTTGACTTTGCAGTTCAAAGGAATATTTGACAGAGAGTTGCTCACTTCATCCTTTTTTAATATCTATATATATATATATAAAGATGAGAATGTGTGTCTGTCTGTGTGAATCCCTAAAACTTGAGAACTACACAACCAATTTCATTCAAATTTACACATGCCTTACTTAGGGTCCTGCTATATAAATTAAGGGTAAAATTTCCTTATACCTGCACCCATTTATTGCACTTGGTAAAAACACTAGTGTAATAGTAATTGGGTATCCTTCCGGCAGTATATTGGATGGATATTATCCCTTAGTGGGTTGGATTCACAACCCCTAAGTTTCTTGGATTATATATATATATATATATATATATATTTATATACTATGTAAATAAGTAGCTATCTCTTTCTATCCATCAATCTATCTATATGTATAAAATGTTTGTGTGTGTGTGTTTGTGCACGTGCATGGACCCATGTATGCGCTTGAGTTTCAAATCAATTTACCACTTACTTGGAGCAATCCTGAGGACATTCAGAGAAATTCTTGGTGGTCATCTCAGTTATGCCAGGTGTAGGATTCTTTTCTGTTGTTTCTATTGAAGGTACTGTTGTCATTCTTTTCTCTGGAATAGAGGGCGTTGTTGTTGTTGTCTCTATGAATGGAATTGGGGATGCTGTTGGTTTCAGGCCTGGAGGCAATGGTGGGAATCTTTCGTTTGCTTTCAATAGAAACATAAAAGTAAGAGATATGCAAAGAAAGAAAAGAAATTGATTTATAGATTTTGAAGTTGTAGTAGTAGCAGGAGTAATTGCTGTGCTGCTGCTGGTGGCGGTGGTAATGGTGAGTGGTGGTGGTAGTAATAGCAATAGTAGTTGCTGTTATTGTTGATGTTTAGCCGCAGGTGAGATCTGATCCAACACACCTACCTGTGATCAAAGACACTACAGCCACAACTAGCACCACCCCACCCAGCCACCTTCATTGCAAACAGAATATTTAGGAATCATTCAATCCAATGTGACCTTCCCTTCTGTTAAAAGCAGTAAGGATGGGGTATAATTTCAGGGAGATCTAGCTGTTATATCAAGCAGGCAGAGCAACCATGTAGAGACCCTACTCTGGCTTTATATATGAATGGGACCCTAACAGTCACCATTTCGGGTCACAACAGGTCTGAAAGTAATGATAGCTAAGGGGATGACACCATGACCCCCACAGCTCTGGAATTCTTGCTTTCCAACAACATGGTGCCAGGTTCAGCCCCACTGCATGGTACTTTGAGCAAGTATCCTCTACTAAAGCCTCAGGGTGACCAAAATCTTGCGAGTGGATTTTATAGATGGAAACTGAAAGAAGCCCATTGTGTGTATATGCGTATGTGTGTTTGTAAAGTCACAATATATACATTCAATTACTCTGGTATCACTCAAAGAAAACTCCTTAATGTATCATTCTACAAAACATATTATCATGATAGATCGCTCGCCACTACACATTCTTTATTTTCTCTCCTCGTTTCTTTCTTCTGTGTTCCTTTCTGTGGAAGAGCGTCGGCTCGAAATGTTAAAGACTTTTTCACTTCCTGAGCGATAAACTAATACATCTGTTTGTTGTCTACACCACCTGTCTTTGTTTTGTTTTTTTGTGAATTCTCTCCCTATATGTATCATCATCATCATCATCATTTAACGTCCACTTTCCATGCTAGCATGGGTTGGACGATTTGACTGAGGACTGGCAAGCCAGAAGGCTGCACCAGGCTCCAGAGTTTCTACAGCTGGATGCCCTTCTTAACGCCAACCACTCCGTGTTTTTTATGTGCCACCTGCACGGGAGCCAGTCCAGCGACACTGGCAACGACCTCACTCGAATGATTTTCTAATGTGCCACCAGCACAAGTGCTAGAAAGCAATGCTGGTAATGATTACACTCAAATGGTGCTATTTATGGGCCACTAGCACGGAAGCCAGACAGCTGCTCTGGCAATGGACACGCTCAGACAGTGCTGTTAGTGCTCCACTGGCACAGGTGTCAGTCATCAAGTATGGTTTAATTATGATTTCACTTGCCCCAACAGGTCTTCGCAAGCAGAGTTCAGTGTCCAATGAAGGAGAGGTTGGCATGGGTGCCAGTCATCAGATTCGGTACGATTTCGATTTCAGATTTCAACTAAGTCACAATATACAGATTCAAGTAATCCAGTTTTACTCATAAAGAAAACTCCTTAATGTATCATTCTACAAAACATTTAACATTTAGAATATATAGTATGATACAAGAGAAAATGATATGAAGTTTATAGAGTCACAAATGACAGAAATAGTTTAATGAAATTTAACAGTAAGAAAATTCCAATTTCATGACAAATTGTTTCGTAACTTAGAAACATGCAAATGATTTATATTATTATGTTTAATAATAAATAAATGACTTCCATGCCTTCAAAAATGCAAAAACTCCTTCAAAATAATGCAGAATTTAAGCAACATCCTCAGAAAGCATTTGTTTGCTATAGGAACGCAAAGTCAAATTTTAAAATATTATGGAAGACAATAATATTAAAATTGATATAAAGTAATAAGATTTTCTAATAAATGGAAGTGAATTGTAGTAATATAATTAAAAATTAAGTAGTAGATATTATTAGTACAATAAAAGAGAAGAGATATATTTATTATCAAAATCTAGAAATTAAAAGATCATAAACACAGAGCAAAAAAAACACTAAAAACTAAATAAATTTAGAGATAATATTTATGAAATATAGGGATTGATAATCAACAAGAAAATATGAACAATATTAAATTTTGAAAATTAGAAATAATTTTTAAAAATTTACAGAAAGTATGGAAGACAACGAGAACAAAATCAACATAAATGAAACCATCCCAGATGAGACGGGAGATCCATCAAGTTTTCAAGAAATAATTATTGGATGGTTTTGGTATAAAGAGAGGAAATTCATATCTTCTATTTTTTAACAAAGACTTTCTTTCATCATCCATACAGTGTAAAGAGAGGGATTGCTCAGTGCCTAAAACATTGTGCAAAGAATATAAGTAGCAATCGTGATACACACCACGAAGAAATGATCAAGCTCAATAACGATCTATTAAGTAATAACTACCCCAAAAGTATACTATCTACTCCAATTATGAAGAAAAGAGAGGATGAGGCCAATAAACTGTCCACAGTCTCTGTCTACCCTATGTGAAAGGCCTCTCCAAAAAGATACAAAAGATATGTGGCCCATATGACAACAGGACAGTATTCAAGAGTAATACAACACTTCGCAAATATCTCCTTTGAGTAAAACCACCAATAGAAGAGAATATAACCAAAGACTGTGTGTATTTCATCCCATGCAGCTGTGGTAGGTTATACAAAGGCGAAACATACCACCCCCTCAAAATAAGGGGGCGGCATATCTTACTGTTAAATAAAATTTCATCAAACTATTTCTCTTTCATTTGCAACTTACATACATATATATGTGTGTGTGTGTGTGTGTGTGTTGTGTGTGTAGTGGATCTTGCATGCATGAAGTGGATTCGATCCACCATAGCCAAAATTTAAATTAACACTGCGACAGAACTTTTCACACGGTGGAACAATGGTTTTTCTGTTACAGCAGTTTTACATTTTCCAGATGCCTTTGGCTAGGCCGAAATAATGTCTTCACCACTTGACCCTTTCTAACCTCTTCTACTGTACCAAAAGCTAGAATAGAGATAACAAGACCACCGACTAATTGTTCTCAATGATATGTCTATCCTTCTGGATCGTTATAAAAGCAAGGAAACCCCAAGCAAGAAGTTAGTTTAGTCACCAGCTAGAACCTTGGCCAGAGGGAGAAATGAAGTTTACTGTTAGCAACTGTGAGACAACGTCCCACACCCTACAACTCTCACTAGCTCTAATTCTGTTCTCTTACAACATCATTCTATCGCTATCTGTGGATTACTACTAACAATTCGTATATGCCAAACTATGCAAAGAAACATTCTACCACATCTTTCTTTCGCATGCTCTCGGATGTTATAACCTGCCCGTTGAGGCAAGGTATTGTATTGTAACGGTAAATAAATACTTTCTTAAAACTTCATGCATTGTTCATCTTTCCCATCTTACAACATGCAATTATAACAATAAATTTTTATTGACACAACTGCTGACTCCGACATTTCATATTATTGTGTACCCAAAACGTCTTACCTGTTACAAATGTTACAAATCTTACCTGCTACACAAATTATTATCGTTACAATTGGTG
>NW_026323156.1:14935-16056 GCF_001194135.2 Octopus bimaculoides
AATGTTGCAAAGTGTTTACCGTGGAGTAAAAACCTACAGAATTTGTCCCTAGAGCAGTGGAAGAATGTTATTTTCTCGGACAAGTCAACCTTTACCTTATTTCTGACCATCGGCTGAGTATACAAGTGGAGACAGCCAAAAGAAGCATTTGACCCAGACTGCTTTTTTCCAACTGTTAAACACAGAGGAGGATTTGTGATGATCTGGGTAGCTATATCTTGGAAATCTGCTGACCCAATGGTTTCCCTTCATGGCAGAATTAATAGTCAACACTATTTAAGCATTTTATCTGATCAAATTCATCCTATGGTTGCGGAACTGTTTCCGCGGGGAAATGCAATCTTTCAAGATGATGCACCAATTCGTTGTTACTGAATGGCACAAGGAACATTCTAGTGAAGTTGAACATCTTATCTGGCCACCACAGTCCTCAGATCTCAATATTATTGAACATTTATGGTGCATTTTAGAAAAACAGGTAAGGAGTCGATATCCTCCACCACCATCACTACAAGAACTGGAGACTGTTTTAGCTGAAGAATGGACAAAAATTCCTTTGGAAAAAATTGAAACTTTGTACAAGCTGTAATTACTACCAAAGGCGGTCCAACCCCATATTAAAATAAATTTGTTTGAAATTTTAAGGCGTTTCCATTATTTTGTCCAACCCCTGTATATATCTATCTATCTCTATCTAAATCTATCTCTCTATATCTATCTATATTTATCTCTGTCTGTCTCTCTCTCTATATCTATCTATCTATCTATCTATCTATCTATATCTCTGTCTGTCTCTCTCTATATATATCTATCTTTATCTCTGTCGGTCTCTCTATATATATCTACATATCTATTTATATTTATCTCTGTCCGTCTCTCTCTCTCTATATATATATATATCTGTCTATCTTTCTTTCTGTTTGTCTGTCTCTCTCTCTATCTATCTATATCTCTCTGTCTGTCTGTCTCTCTTTCTCTCTCTCTCTCTATATATATATATCTATCTCTGTCTGTCTGCCTCTCTCTCTCTTTCTATATATATATATCTGTCTCTCTCTCTTTGTACATATATATGCATATATATATCTACATATCTATCTATCTTTATCGCTCTCTCTCTC
>NW_026323156.1:17144-23887 GCF_001194135.2 Octopus bimaculoides
TATATGAAAGAAGGTTTATCAAAGAATATGTATATGTATTTTTCCATATATGTATTTTCATACACTGTTTTTAACATTTTCATCTTATTATCAGAGAATGTGTGATAATCAGTATGTAACACTACAAAGTTCATACACACACACATATACACACATATACACACACACATCAATATTTGATTTTTTGTTCATTTATAATGTAAGCAATTTTAGATAATGTATTACTCAGTATCTTCATAGAGTACAAATTTATTATTCTCATACAGGAATAATTGTTGACAGTGACTTCAAAGTTTTGGGTTGTTTTCTACAGTAGCCTAGAGCTGACCAAGGCTTTGTGAATGGATTTGGTAGGCAGAAGCTGATAGAAGCCAGTGTGTGTGTGTGTGTGTGTGTGTGTGTGTGTGTGTGCCTATGTTTGTTCACCACCACTGCTTGACAACTGCTATTGGTGTGTTTCTGTCCCTTTGACTTAGCTGTTTGACAATAGGGAATAAGTAACAGGCATATTTTTAAGAAAATAAGTCCTGGGCTCAATTCATTCAACTAAAAATTCTTGAAGGTAGTGCCCCAGCATGGCCAGTCTTATGACTGAACCAAGTAAAATACGAAAGATATATGAATGCATTGTGGATAAATATTTCTGTAGTTCAAAAGGACTTACGAGAACATGTATCATTGAAGTCAAGACATGTGGCAGGGATTATATGATTTCCAGGTATTATGGAGTGTTGTATCTTGAAACAACTGAAAAAGGAGAAAGGACAGATCATAAATTGGACAATACATTTATGCCAATGTTTAACAATGATATATTGAAAGGAATTAGGTGTTTAGAGTGTCATTATAACAGAGCAGTGGGCAGCCCTGGGACCTAGCACCAAAGCTAAGCTGACCATAATAGAGGGCTTTAGAAGACCCGTCAAGCCAAGTGAAATTGTGGCCGATGCCAGTGTCATGTGACTGGCACCTGTGGAATGTAAAATGCATTGTTTGGACACTGAGTCTCTTAGAGGCAGTGACAGGTGACCGAGACCTTTGGCAATATATTGTGCTTGAGAAGACCTATCAAACCAAGTGAGATCATAGTTGTGGCTGATGCTGGTCCCATGTAACTGGCATGTAAAATGCACCCACAACACTCTTGGAGTGGTTGGCATTAGGAAGGGCATCCATTCCAAATCAGATTAGAACCTGGTGCAGCTTCCTGGTTCACCTGTTTTCAGTCAAAGCGTCCAACCCATGCCAGGGTGGAAAATGGAATATAAATGATGATTAGGTAATGAGTGTCTTCCATACATACCAAATGACCAACCCACCTCAGTTTGGCACTTTGATAACATAATACTCTATACCTACAGAGTGAAATAGATACTGCTATGTATTGTAATCTGTATTGGTTTGTTTATGTTCCTGTAACTTAGCAGTTTGGCAAAAGAGACTGACTGAATAAATTCCAGACTTTAAGAAACAATACAAAAACATAAGTACTGGGGTCAGTTTGCTCAACTAAACCCTTCAAGACAGTGCCCTAGCTGGGGCTGTAATCCAATGACAAATGAATAAAGATACATAAAGAATCAAAACAGATAAAGCTGGCTTACTCGAAATGTTTAATACAGTAACCATGTCCAATCCAGTATTTGTAATGGTCGTCTGCACAAGTCTCGCATCTACCTGTAAGAAACAAATGGGCGAATGGAAAAAGAAAATGAATCACATATTTATATATCATCATCATCATCATCGTTGTTATTATCATTACCACCACCACCATTATCACCATTGTTGTTGCTGCTGTTGTCCTTGTCATCAATGTTGCCCTTCCTTGTGGCCCTTCTTTTTGCCCTACGTTGTGACCCCTACTTTGTTGCCCTTCCTTGTTGCCCTTCCTTGTTGCCAAACACCCTTTCTCCTTCCGGTCGAGGCTAACTTTTATCTCCTCCATGGCTAGACATGCATCCATGGGAGATTGGAAATGAAATGACCTTGCTTGTATGACAGTGACACTTGTTTACAACTATTTCATGATGTCAAGATGATGGTGGTGACGATTGTACTGGTGCGAGTGATGATGGTGGTAGTGGTGGTGATAGTAGTGATGAGGATGATGACAGTGGTGGTGATGATGATGACAATGGTGATGGGATCAACTTCCAAGGAAATTCAGCTGCTGTTAGTTATTTCCATACCTCAGAAGAAGAGAAGCACTTATTAATCTGTGAATGAATAATTAAATAAGTAAATTAATGAATCATGTGACCTGCCTCGAAAGTTTAATTCCAGTCCTGGCTGACATCCGTGATCAATTTTTTGACAGGACTTTTTGTCCTCTGTTACTATGTAACCAGCATGAAAGGCACACTGACACTCGACTTCAGAGGTTCGAAAGAAACCTAAAGAATGAGAGAAAGAAAAAGGGTGAATGAGAGAGATAAGGAGAATGGTGAGTGTAGCTTGTCAAGTGTGGGCTTGTCGAGTGTCACTTGTTGAGCGTACCTTGGTGAGTTTCTCTTACTTCCTTTTCTACTTTCAACACATTTTATTTTTTTGCACCTTTTGTTCAATCTTTCCGTCTGTCCCCTCTCTGTTTCCAGACCTACTGGACTTTTTCCATTGTGTTACCCATACATTTGTCTCCCTTTAGAGCCTTCTTCTGTTTACGAAATATATATCTAGTACGTTTATTGTTTTCTTTGTATATTCACATTTATGTATTGTGTTTATTTTCATCAATGTCACCACCATTTGCCCAATATTTCCAGCAGCTTCTCGCTGTTTACACCACAAAAAATAAACAATATTATCATTATAGATGTGACACTGTTAGGATTTTGTGGACAATAACTGACGAGGAATTAGCACAGCTGTGTCTTGTGAGTGAATCTTCTGTTTGTTCCTTTGTCATGTTTCCGTTTAATTTGTGAAACTTAAGACGCATAAAAAGGTAAAATATTCACCACTTAAAAGTGGATGTTACGCGAGAACACATGAATACTGCAATATTTACATACCATCAAACAGTAATTTTCTTGAACAGAAAGGGATATTGTAATAGAAATGATATTTACCTGTGAGGCAGTCGTTTTTATAGCATTTTTTAACATCAGATGATGACGTGATGAATGGGTTTTCAGTCTCAGGGGGACAAGGCAAACACTCGTCACAGTTATCATTCAGCTCACACGTTTTCACATAAGAACCTAGAAAAATCCAAGAGTAGAAAATTCAGTAACTCATATTAGTCACAGCTATTTCAGCTATGCATATTGATGAAATTGAACCATGAGCACAATACAAATGCATATGCGAAATAGCTGTAAGCCCATAATGAATAAATAAATGTAACACTGTAAATGTGCAGAAAACAACTTCTGCCACATTCCAGGGAGAAAAACTAGACATAGTTGATAGCTTCCATTACCTAGGTTACCAAGTCAGTAGTGGGGGAGGGTGCGCTGAAAGTGTAGCTGCTAGAATAAGAATAGCCTGGGCAAAGTTCAGAGAGCTCTTACTTCTGCTGGTGACAAAGGGTCTCTCTCTCAGAGTAAAAGGCAGACTGTATTGACACATGTGTATGAACAGCAGTGAAACATGGGCCGTGACTGCTGAGGATATGTGTAAGCTCGAAAGGAATGAAGCCAGTATGTTCCGATGGATGAGTAATGCTAGTGTGCATACTCGACACCTTGAGAGAAAAGTTGAACCTAAGAAAAATCAGTTGTGGCGTGCAAGAGAGACGATTGCACTGGTATGGTCACGTGGCAAGAATGGATGAGGATAGTTGTGTGAAAAAGTACCACACCCTAGCGGTTGAGGGAACCTGTGGAAGAGGCAGGCCCAGGAAGACCTGGTATGAGGTGGTGAAGCACGACCTCCGAACATTAGGCCTTACCGAGGCAATGACTTCTGACTGAGACCTTTGGAAATATGCTGTGCATGAGAAGACCTGGCAAGCCAAGTGAGACCAAAATCTAAGGCCCAGCCCGTTATTTCTGTTTATTTTATGTATCACTCTGAAACCATGGATTTACAAATTTGAGGGCAATGGACTCCAACTTTGACTTTCAACTTTGAATTACCTGGAGTACAATAGCGATCACAAGACTTTTTAGTCAGTGTTTTAAAGGCAGTGGCGTGCAGGGAGAATGCAAGGCTGCATAAGTATGTGTGTCTGTGTATTTTACTTATGTTTTGTTTAAATTCTTTGGCACCTTCAGAACCTGAAGTCCTCCTTTTACATCCTAGAGAGACAAAACACCACAACCCTGGCCAAGTATATATGGTCGTGAAAGAAAGTGCCATGGAATAGAGTATAAAGTGGAGGATATTAGAGAAATGTAAAGCATACTTCAGTAGCAGCAGGAAATGCAGATTATGCTTGGCTGAGAAACAAACTCTTGGCACCCACACATCTATCTCAACAAGAGAAGTGAGATTTATAATCCTTGCCTACATGAAAGGAAATACATCCTATCATATCTATGTGTGCTGTCGTGACTATAACTGCCAGTTCCCCAGCTTCAGCCGTCCCACCACAAAATACCTAAGAATCTGTCAAAGAGTTTGACCAGAACAGGCACACACTTGCCCTAATACAGCAGACATCTACCATTTGAGTAGATTAGGTGGACAAGAAATAAGAGAAACTGAGTCTGTATGTGTCCTGGGAGACATTGGTTCAATTCCATTCATTCATTAAATATCTGATTGTTTTGTTTGTCAAAGGTCGTTCACTGCTTCTGGCAGCCTCCCCATAATTTTAGTAGCTCATAAAAATATACATTGTGTTTATTAAATAATATTTATTTCTCACCATATGGAGTATGTTTTTGTTGATCTTACCATCACAGACCAGTACACTATACATATACATACATATATTATATATATATATATATATATATATATATATATATATAAATGAAATATTCAAACACTGAGATTTGAAGTTAGATGTCACTACTGTTCATATCATCTGTGGATAAATTCAAAATTTGATGATATCACCAGTAGTAGCATTGGTGGAACGCAGTTATGATAGCTTTAAGGAGCTATGAAATATCGTAATGATGCTTAATGAGCATCTACCTGCTAGAAATAAGAGCCAAGTCTTAAATAATCCACCGTAGCGCACCAATATAACAGAGAAAAGCAGTATGCAAGGAAAACAGGCAGAATAAAAACATTTAACAGCACAAATAAAAATACTATGCAATTACGGATATCCACAAACCAGGTTTCTGCTTTTGGTTATTCAACCTTGAGCTTCGTCAGTGTGGACCACCAGTTTAAATCCATGACTGTTCACGTTAGTCTCTGACTGTGCAACTGGTTTTGTTTTGCGCCAAAATCAGAGCATATGGTGCGTAAAAATATTTAAATGAAATATTCAAACACTGAGATTTGAAGTTAGATGTCACTACTGTTCATATCATCTGTGGATAAATTCAAAATTTGATGATATCACCAGTAGTAGCATTGGTGGAACGCAGTTATGATAGCTTTAAGGAGCTATGAAATATCATAATGATGCTTAATGAGCATCTACCTGCTAGAAATAAGAGCCAAGTCTTAAATATATATATAAAGAGAGAGAGAGAGAGAGAGAGAGAGAGAGAGAAGGAGAATGCACAAAGACCAAAAGACAAAGACATGTGGTGTAGAAAACAATTAGATGTATTAGTATAACGCTTGAGAAGTGAAAATGTCTTTAATGTTTCGAGCCCACACTCTTCCACAGAAAAGAACACAAATAAACAAGGAGAGAAAATAAAGAATGTGAAGTGGCTAGCGATCTATCATTGTGGATGCCAGACAGAAGGGTCAGACAGGAAAGCTAGGGAGAAGGGGAGATAATGAAGTAGTGGTGATCCCAAAACAAAGGTGTGCATGCGTGTGTATAAGAGAGTATGTATGTGCATGTGGAAGAGGGATTGTGATCTTGATGCGTACATGTGTGTATGTGTAGGTGTGAAAATGTGGGGCTGGGAAGTGGTCAGTGCTGGTGTGTGCGTGGTGGTGTGTTGTGATGTGATGTGGTGTGGTATGATGGTGTTGGGAGGTAGGGGAGGTGATAGCGGGGAAAGCAAGGGTGGGATTACAAGGAAGAGGTGACGATGAAGAGGGAAGAAGGTGGGTAGGAGTGAAGAGAAGAGAGAAGGAGTGAAGAGGAGAGAGAAGGAGGGAAGAGAAGAGAGAAGGAGGGAAGAGAAGAGAGAAGGAGGGAAGAGGAGAGAGAAGGAGGGAAGAGAAGAGAGAAGGAGGGAAGAGAAGAGAGAAGGAGTGAAGAGGAGAGAGAAGGAGGGAAGAGGAGAGAGAAGGAGGGAAGAGGAGAGAGAAGGAGGGAAGAGGAGAGAGGAGTGACGAGAAGAAGTAGGAGCTGGAGCAAGAGAGGAAAGGTAGGTGGGAGGAAGTAGGTTTGAGGGGGAGAGAGGTGAGGGGAGGTGAGGGGAGGTGGTTAGATGAAAAGGGGAGGAGAGTTGAGCCCATGTGGTGCAAAGGAGTGAAGAGAGAAGATTAATCCCTGTTCACGGCGCAGACGGGAGTCAGGATGGCCCCTGTGCAAGGACAATCTGAACACGGACAGGTGTTGCAAAGAGTGATCGGTAGAGAGGAAATGGAACAATACCGGGGTGTCATTGCTGAGTTGGATGTCTCGGAGGTGTTCCATGATGTCAGCGAAGCGGCGTTCCGTTTGTCCGATGTATAGAGAAGGGTAAAGAGAGTTGGAAATGCAGTAG